>NC_041403.2:22681512-22836512 GCF_900747795.2 Erpetoichthys calabaricus
AGCCATATTGTAGTCAGCAACACAGGAGCGCCACAAGGGACTGTACTTTCTCCTGTCCTGTTCAGCCTATATACATCGGACTTCCAATACAACTCGGAGTCCTGCCATGTGCAAAAGTTCGCTGATGACACTGCTATCGTGGGCTGCATCAGGAATGGGCTGGAGGATGAGTATAGGGACTTAATCAATGACTTTGTTAAATGGTGCGACTCAAACCACCTACAACTGAACACCAGCAAAACCAAGGAGCTGGTGGTGGATTTTAGAAGGCCTAAACCCCTCATGGACCCCGTGATCATCAAAGGTGACTGTGTGCAGATGGTGCAGACCTATAAATATCTTGGAGTGCAGCTGGATGATAAATTAGACTGGACTACCAATACTGATGCGCTGTGCAAGAAAGGACAGAGCCGACTATACTTCCTTAGAAGGCTGGCGTCCTTCAACATCTGCAATAAGATGCTGCAGATGTTCTATCAGACAGTTGTGGCGAGCGCCCTCTTCTACGCAGTGGTGTGCTGGGGAGGCAGCATTAAGAGGAAAGACGCCTCACGCCTGGACAAACTGGTGAGGAAGGCAGGCTCTATTGTTGACATGGAGCTGGACAGTTTAACATCTGTGGCAGAGCGAAGGGCGCTCAGCAGGCTCCTATCAATTATGGAGAATCCACTGCATCCACTAAATAGTATCATCTCCAGACAGAACAGCAGCTTCAGCGACAGACTGTGTCACTGTCCTGCTCCACAGACTGAGGAGATCGTTCCTCCCCCAAACTATGCGACTCTTCAATTCCACCCGGGATGGGGGTAAACGTTAACATTTAACATTATACAAAGTTATTGTCTGTTTTTCACCTGCATTATTATCCATCCATCCATCCATTGTCTCCCGCTTATCCAAGGTCGGGTCGTGGGGGCAGCAGCTTGAGCAGAGATGCCCAGACTTCCCTCTCCCCGGCCACTTCTTCTAGCTCTTCCGGGAGAATCCCAAGGCGTTCCCAGGCCAGTCGAGAGACATAGTCCCTCCAGCGTGTCCTGGGTCTTCCCCGGGGCCTCCTCCCGGTTAGACGTGCCCGGAACACCTCACCAGGGAGGCGTCCAGGAGGCATCCTGATCAGATGCCCGAGCCACCTCATCTGACTCCTCTCGATGCGGAGGAGCAGCGGCTCTACTCTGAGCCCCTCCCGGATGACTGAGCTTTTCACCCTATCTTTAAGGGAAAGCCCAGACACCCTGCGGAGGAAACTCATTTCAGCCGCTTGTATTTGCGATCTCGTTCTTTCGGTCACTACCCATAGCTCATGACCATAGGTGAGGGTAGGAACATAGATCGACTGGTAAATTGAGAGCTTCGCCTTGCGGCTCAGCTCCTTTTTCACCACGACAGACCGATGCAGCGCCCGCATTACTGCGGATGCCGCACCGATCCGCCTGTCGATCTCACGCTCCATTCTTCCCTCACTCGTGAACAAGACCCCGAGATACTTGAACTCCTCCACTTGGGGCAGGATCTCGCTACCAACCCTGAGAGGGCACTCCACCCTTTTCCGGCTGAGGACCATGGTCTCGGATTTGGAGGTGCTGATTCTCATCCCAGCCGCTTCACACTCGGCTGCGAACCGATCCAGAGAGAGCTGAAGATCACGGCCTGATGAAGCAAACAGGACAACATCATCTGCAAAAAGCAGTGACCCAATCCTGAGCCCACCAAACCGGACCCTCTCAACGCCCTGGCTGCGCCTAGAAATTCTGTCCATAAAAGTTATGAACAGAATCGGTGACAAAGGGCAGCCCTGGCGGAGTCCAACTCTCACTGGAAATGGGTTCGACTTACTGCCGGCAATGCGGACCAAGCTCTGGCACCGATCGTACAGGGACTGAACAGCCCTTATCAGGGGGGCCGGTACCCCATACTCTCGGAGTACCCCCCACAGGATTCCCCGAGGGACACGGTCGAATGCCTTTTCCAAGTCCACAAAACACATGTAGACTGGTTGGGCAAACTCCCATGCACCCTCCAGGACCCTGCTAAGGGTATAGAGCTGGTCCACTGTTCCGCGACCAGGACGAAAACCACACTGTTCCTCCTGAATCCGAGGCTCGACTATCCGACGGACCCTCCTCTCCAGGACCCCTGAATAGACTTTTCCAGGGAGGCTGAGGAGTGTGATCCCTCTGTAGTTGGAACACACCCTCCGATCCCCCTTCTTAAAGAGGGGGACCACCACCCCGGTCTGCCAATCCAGAGGCACTGTCCCTGATGTCCATGCGATGTTGCAGAGGCGTGTCAGCCAAGACAGTCCTACAACATCCAGAGCCTTGAGGAACTCCGGGCGTATCTCATCCACCCCTGGGGCCCTGCCACCAAGGAGTTTTTTGACCACCTCGGTGACCTCAGTCCCAGAGATGGGGGAGCCCACCTCTGAGTCCCCAGGCTCTGCTTCCTCATTGGAAGGCATGTTAATGGGATTGAGGAGGTCTTCGAAGTATTCCCCCCACCGACCCATAACGTCCCGAGTCTAGGTCAGCAGCGCACCATCCCCACCATATACAGTGTTGACACTGCACTGCTTCCCCTTCCTGAGACGCCGGATGGTGGACCAGAATCTCCTCAACCGTCCGAAAGTCGTTCTCCATGGCCTCCCCAAACTCCTCCCACGCCCGAGTTTTTGCCTCAGCAACCACCAAAGCTGCATTCCGCTTGGCCTGCCGGTACCTATCAGCTGCCTCCAGGGTCCCACAGGACAAAAGGGTCCTGTAGGACTCCTTCTTCAGCTTGACGGCATCCTTCACCGCCGGTGTCCACCAACGGGTTCGGGGATTGCCGCCACGACAGGCACCGACCACCTTACGGCCACAGCTCCGGTCAGCTGCCTCAACAATAGAGGCACGGAACATGGCCCATTCGGACTCAATGTCCCCCACCTCCCTCGGGATGTGGTCGAAGTTCTGCCGGAGGTGGGAGTTGAAGCTACTTCTGACAGGGGCTCTGCCAGACGTTCCCAGCAGACCCTCACAACACGTTTGGGCCTACCACGCCTGACCGGCATCCTCCCCCACCATCGAAGCCAACTCACCACCAGGTGGTGATCAGTTGACAGCTCCGCCCCTCTCTTCACCCGAGTGTCCAAGACATGTGGCCGCAAGTCCGACGACACGAGCACAAAGTCGATCATCGAACTGAGGCCTAGGGTGTCCTGGTGCAAAGTGCACATATGAACACCCCTATGCTTGAACATGGTGTTCGTTATGGACAATCCGTGACGAGCACAGAAGTCCAATAACAAAACACCGCTCGGGTTCCGATTGGGGGGCCATTCCTCCCAATCACGCCCTTCCAGGTCTCACTGTCATTGCCCACGTGAGCATTGAAGTCTCCCAGCAGAACGAGGGAGTCCCCAGAAGGTATGCCCTCTAGCACCCCCTCCAGGGGACTCCAAAAAGGGTGGGTACTCTGAACTGCTGTTCGGTGCATATGCACAAACAACAGTTAGGACCCCGTCCCCCCACCCGAAGGCAAAGGGAGGCTACCCTCTCGTCCACCGGGGTAAACCCCAATGTACAGGCTCCAAGTTGGGGGGCAATAAGTATACCCCACACCTGCTCGGCGCCTCTCACCGGGGGCAACTCCAGAGTGGTACAAAGTCCAGCCCCTCTCAAGGAGATTGGTTCCAGAGTCCAAGCTGTGCGTCGAGGTGAGTCCCGACTATATCTAGCCGGAACCTCTCAACTTCGCGCACTAGCTCAGGCTCCTTCCCTTCAGAGAGGTGACATTCCACGTCCCAAGAGACAGTTTCTGTAGCCGAGGATCGGACCGCCAAGGTCCCCGCCTTCGGCCACCACCCAACTCACACTGCACCCGACCTCCTTGGCCCCTCCCATAGGTGGTGAGCCCATGGGAAGGTGCATTATTATCTTTCTTTAATTTAATATTATTTATTGTATCAGTATGCTGCTGCTGGAGAATGTGAATTTCCCATTGGGATTAATAAAGTATCTATCTATCTATCTATCTATCTATCTATCTATCTATCTATCTATCTATCTATCTATCTATCTATCTATCTATCTATCTATCTATCTATCTATCTATTTAGCACACAGGAGTTTACCATATAAGAACTGCTATGCAAGCATTTTAAGACAAGACAAGTTAAGGCCAACATGCACTATTTCTGTGTGTCAAAGTCAACATGAAATTGTATCTTCTCTTTGCCTTGTTTGGAATTGTATGATTCACCTAAGTGAGGACCTGCACATGGAGAAAGAGTATAAAGCCTTGGAACATTGCCCGGCACACCTTTGAAGCTGACGGACAGATGGGAGATAATGTCATCCGATCCTGAAAATCCTTCCAACGCAGCGAAGAAAATGGCAGACTCTACACAAGGTCTTGTCATGGCTTCCCATTAGTTTTGCCACATAAACCGTCATTAAAGAAAGCTAAGTTATTTTCTCTTATGTGATTTCTTACTGCCGTATCACTAAGGGAGGGATATTGCCTCTTTATAACATATCTATTTAGGTTCAGGTTACTTAAAATGCCACAATTGCAAAACCAATGTATTTCCAGGGAAAGGGAGTTTCCTTGTGGAAACAACATCTACATTAGAACAATAGAAAATTAGAAAAATTTAGAACAGGACATTTAGCTCAACAAAGCTTGCCAGTTTTGATGGGCATTAAAGCTCTCCTGTCTACCACACTACTTGGTCACTTATTCCATGTGTCAGGGGTTCTCTGCGTGAAGAACAAATGCTTAATGCTTGGGCAAAATTCACCCTTAAAAAGTTTCCCACTGTGTCCCCGTATTCTTGCTGAACTCATTTAAAAGTCACAGTCTCAATCCACTGGACTAATTCACTTTCATAATTTTAAACACAATTACATCACTTCTTAATGTCCTTTAGCTTCAACTCAAAAGTGTCAGCTCTTCCTCATAACTCATCCCCTGTAGTCCTGAAATCATCCTAGTCGCTCTTCTCTGAACTTTTTCTACCACTGCTATGTCTTTTTTGGAGCCCAGTGACCAAAATGATGAGGCCTCACCAGAGATTAAAGCCTGAGCAGAACCTCCTTAGACTTGTACTCCACACATCAAGGCGCTATAGAGCTTCACATTCTGTTAGCCTTCATAATGGCCTGGCAGTTGATAGTGCTGAGTCCACTACGACTCCTAAGTCCTTCTCATAAGGTATACTTTTGATTTTCACACCACCCATTGTGTATTCAAACCTCACATTTTTATATCCTATGTGTAATTCTTTACATTTACTGACATTAAATTTCATCTGCCACAAATCTGCCCAAGCCTGTATGCTGTCCAAGTCCTTCTGTAATGATTTAATGGATTCCAGATTATCTGCCAATCCACCTATCTTGGTATCATCTGCAAACTTAACCAGCTTGTTACTTATATTCCTGTCCAAATCATTTTATATATATTAAAAACAGCAGCGGCCCCAGCACTGCCCCCTGCTGGACACCACTCTTAACTTCATCCAATTTTGATGAGGTTCCTCGCACCATCACCCTCTGCTTCCTGTGTCTGAGCCAATTCACCCATCTAGAAACATCACCCTGAACTTCCACTTCTTTCCGTTTGATGCCCAGCATCTCAAGTGGCACCTTATCAAATGCACTTTGAAAGCCAAGATAAATAATACCATAAGCTCCACTTTGATCATATCCTTTGGTTGCTTCCTCATAGAATTTCAGCATGTTAGTATAACATGACCTTCCTCCTCTGAACCCATGCTGACTGGTCAGTAAAAACTCCTGTTCTTGCCAGGTGTTACTTGTATCTTTCCTAATACCCTTTTTATATAATGGGATTATATTTGCCATTTTCCAGTCATTCAGAATTTCCATAGTGCACAGTGACCTGATAGATGGATAGATAGATAGATAGATAGATAGATAGATAGATAGATAGATAGATAGATAGATTAGATAGATAGATAGATAGATAGATAGATAGCAGCACAGTGTCCCCGCTTCTGCACTGGGTCATTGGGACCCACACACAGACCACAGAATAAGTGCCCCCTACTGGCCTCACCAACATCTCTTCTAGCAGCAACCAAAGCTTTTCCTGGTTGGTCTTCCATCCAAGTATTGGCCAGGTCCAAGGCTGCTTAGCTTTAGATAGATGACCTGATCTAGACTGCATTTGGTATGGCTGCTAGAGTCTTTCAGTCCCTGCTAGCCCTGGGACTTATTCTAAACAACAACAACTAACTGAATTAATACACTGTATTCTTAGTTATAGCAAGGAAGTTCTATCTCTTATCAACTTACAGGGAGTAAAAGACTATACCATTGTCTATGACTAAGCAAACACTAATATGAATTTAACCTTAAAGCATTAACTTTCTAAGATTGGCAATTACAAATATATTTATTCTTCATATATCAGAAATGGGCGATGGGGAGCTTATCTAGGCAACACTAGGCACATGGCAAGGACAACCCATGGATGGAAATGCCTTCTGATTGCAGGCCACAGTAATAAAAAAACATCAATTAACTTAACACAGGAAGGAAATAAAGGAAACCACCACATGTTCCAGACAATCAGGAATCAAACCCAGGTCATTGGAAATGTGCAGCCGTAGTGCTGACTGTGATGCTCCTATGCCATTTTTGGAATTCTACAAATCATTTAAGTTCATGACAGCCTGTATTCAAGTTCTAGTGTACTCACATTTATGAGACAGAAGGACATCAAAAGATTCTGTCCACCTCAATGCTTCTTCTGTGGATAACCTGGCAAAATGAAGACAGAATTATATGTCATGTAGAATATGCAGTGTTCTGTTAAAAAAATATAGAATTAATTATTTATTAATATGCAAGTTCTGCACCATTTCTTTCATTCCCAGATCTACTGTCCCACTAATGGCCAGTCTAATGTGGATACAGTAGCATGTTGGTTGTTGTATGTTCAGAATTCTCCTCCAGAGAGTTTTTAAACTTTTTTGCCTTTTCTCTTAACATCCACCTTCTAATAATTCAACAAGCAAAGTGCATCACATAACTTTAATAAAGATACAGTTAGGTCCACAAATATTTGGACAGAGACAACTTTTTTCTAATTTTGGTTCTGTACATTACCACAATGAATTTTAAATGAAACAACTCAGATGCAGTTTGAAGTGCAGACTTTCAGCTTTAATTCAGTGGGGTGAACAAAATGATTGCATAAAAATGTGAGGCAACTAAAGCATTTTTAACACAATTTCTGTTTCACACATTTGAAACTACATATCTGGAAAGGATATGCTGTATTTGTATTGTGACACATGTGGGCATGGGAGGCAGCTAATGATGGTAATTCCATGCCAGACAAGGGGGTGGCGAGAGTCACTAATCCTTTCTCTCTTTCCACTGCAGACCAGTTACAGAAAATCCCGCCTGGGCTCGATTACATCACTTCCGGTAACGACCCCAAGGATGCCACTTCTGGTCCTAAGGACACCACTTCCGGCACCAAAGATGTCACTTCCGGTCATGATCCTGACGACGCATTTCTGGTCCTGATGATGCAACTTCTGGTTCCAGCTCTGATGACATCATTTCTTCTGCCATCCCTTAAAGCAGCCATCTTTGCCTCATCCAGGCTGTACTATTGTACTTTTCAAATTCTCAAATTTGCAGCTGAGCTTCAAGTATACAGGAGGCTGCCACAAACTTTTTATGGCTCCTGTTCAGTATATATATGTCAGGCGTGGACAATAGAGGATCACCTTCATGGCTCAGTTAAGGTACGCTATACAACTCCAGGATGAGAGAGGGCGATGTTGCTTTTTTGCCTATTCATTCTTCACTTTTTTCTCCAGAGTTCCCCCAGAAATCTCCTTTCTTCAAGGCATGACAGAGTTTTACAAACCTGTGTGGTGAAGATTAGACTTTGATAGTGAAGACCTTGATTTATGTTCTTTAAATAGGGCAGAGCGTCCTGCACTGATCTGATAATCCTACATTTTCACCTGCTTTTTTAACATGAATCAGTTTCATCTATAAATAAATGAACATGTATAATGTTTTTGTGGTATGTGTTTAGTTGGCTTTTCTTTATCTAGTTTTAGCACTTACATAAAAATCTGCATTAGGTCATATTTATTCAAAAATAGAAAAAATTCTAGAAGGTCTACAAATTATCTATCTATCTAATATGTAGTCCCTTTCCTTCCTATCTATCTATCTATCTATCTATCTATCTATCTATCTATCTATCTATCTATCTATCTATCTATCTATCTATCTATCTATCTATCTATCTATCTATCTATCTATCTCCTATACATATTGTCTCATTTCATCATCAAATAATTTTCTCAAGCTACTTTTCCTGGTAAGGATCATCTCAGACCTCCTCCCTGACCCCAGCTACAGATCCCAGCTCTTCTTGGCTGATTTTAGGCATTCCTAAACCAGCCAAGAATTACTGTTCCTCTAGCATGGCTTTGGGGTCTCCACCCAGCATGATGGCCTCAGTGGGAACCAATTGGGAGGCATTATTACAACATGCCCAGACCACCTCAACTGGCTCATCTTGATATGAAGGAGCAGTTACTCTTCTCTGAAGTTTTCCCGAATCACTGAGCTTCTTATTTCATTTCTGCTGCTTGTACTCGTAATCTCATTCTTTTGGTCACTACACACAACGATGTGGTAAACTGAGAAATTGTCTTTAAATTCATTTCCTGCTTTGCCATCACAGACCAGCACAGCGCCCAAAAAAACAGCTGTCCTATACATATTATCTACTAGCTGTGTAAGCCCGTGCTGTAAAAAGCCTGGGGTCCTAGAAACTATTGAAATTGTCAGAAAAGAAATTGAAATGTAGAGATGTCAGGTAATTGAAAGGAACTACTCTGGGCATCTCTGTCCTAGGAGGATTTGTTTTGCTGATGTGCTTGCATCGCTTGTGCATTAGTGGCGGGAGGAAAAGTGAAAGGGATACCGTTTTGCCAGTGTTAGCAGCTAAGCAATTTAGTCTTTTTTCGGGGGTTTCATTTTGCCGATGTTCTCACCTTGCTTGTGTTTTAGCGGGTGGGAGGAAAAGTAAAAGGGATACCATTATGCCGATGTTAGTGGATAAGCGACTTTTTCTTCTGAGATTTAATTTTGCTGACATGCTCACTTGTGCTCACTTGTGTTATTGGTGGCTAAGCAAGTTTCTGTTTCCTTGGAGGTGGAGCCCTTACCCCGACTCTACCTCTTACTTCCGGGCCGGACAGACTGACACACACACTTCCACGCCTAGATGTTTATATATAAGACAATCTATTGAATATTAACATCCGGCGCCGCCGTGAGTGGCAGCCTTTTCAGCAGCTCCGTGTATGACTGTATATGTATGTGTACTTTTCTACTTTTATTTTTTCTATTTTTATTTATTGATCACTCCTATTACTTTATGTGAATTTCCCATTGGGATTAATAAAGTATCTATCTATCTATCTATCTATCTATCTATCTATCTATCTATCTATCTATCTATCTATCTATCTATCTATCTATCTATCTATCTATCTATCTATCTATCTATTTGATTGCTTGGTAATATGCTGGCACCCTGTCCAGGGTTAGTTCCTGCCTTGCACCCAATACTGTCAGGTAGTCTTTGGTAGTCTCTGCAACCCTAAATTGGACTAAGAGGACTGGGTTATATTATATAATATAATGCCACCTATTAAGAACAGGTTGTTGTGGCTGTTGTCAGTCATTCAGTCATGTCCTCGAAGTTACCCAACATCAGAGCCTACTCCAATGAATTTGGACTTCTCATTATGTGTATTTGAGTTTTAGCTTCACTATCAGTCCTTCCAGTACACAATCTTGTATTATTTCCTTCCGTATTAATAGGCATTGCAATCCAGTAGGTTTTCTCCAAAACCAATTCAAAATGTCAATTCTCAGGTGTTCGACTTTCTTCATGGTCCAGTGCTCACAGCCACGTGTTACCAAAGGGAAGACCATAGCTTTAGTGATAGACTTTCATGAACAATGTGATGTGATTGCCATTGCAGTGTATTACCAAAAATGGCCAGAACTTTCCACCTAAGAAGCAAATGTGTTTTCATTTCAAGGGGTTAGTCATTATCTGTTTGGATTTTAGGAAAACAAAATCTTTCACTGCATCCTCTTGTTCCGCACCTATTTGCCTAGGACTAGCTGCCGTGATCGTAGTCTATCAGATGTTCAGTAGGAAACCAACTTTTGTACTCACTTCTCCATCATCAACCTGGTCTCAACTTCTTCTAACTTTCAGCCATTAAAGTCACATTATCTCAAAAAAAACATTTTTGGCTTAAAAAATTACATTTTTATTAAATTTGCAGAATGCAAAACACTAAAAGTACAAATTCAGGAGTGTAAAAAGTATAATAATGATACAAATAATAATAATGAATATTAATAATAATAATATGATATGAATAATAATGATGATGATGCTAATACCGTATATACTGTCAAAATAGGTCTTTTGTGTGGTATATCTTCGAACATAAAATTGCTTAGGTGTACGGTCATTTACACAATGCTCTTTAACATAATGGTTCATCTCAACAACACTTCTTTCAATCATGTCATCATCAAGAAAGAAGTTCAAGTAAATCGTTGAGTGGATCTTGGCTGTCAACTTTCACTTGTATTCCTGGCTGCCCCACAAAATCAAAACGAGGTGGTGATGGTTTATTTGAAAGCAGGGTCAAACGAAACTCAAATGCGAGTGTCACTTTCAGATTCATCAGAATCACTTTCGATTTCACTATCCATTTCAATTTGACTGCCTGAAGACACATTCACTTTGTCATCGCTGCTCGTATCACTGTCAAGATCATGCAGCACCTGGACTGCTAAAAAACGTTTTATACAAGATGCCATTAAGAGGCTAGGAGAAGATGAGTTTACAGATGGGTAACATTCAGACCTGACGCTTACGTAATATATGCCTATGCTGTTGCCTAAAAAACGCTTGGGACTGACACTGTTGGCACTTTTACAATCCGAGTAATTATTGGGTCTAATGCTTACACGAGACACATCTATATAGTTTCCCAAGTGACACTCGGGACTAATGCTTTTAACACTGTTGTAGCAGCCCAAGTGAAGCTCGGGTCTAATGTTAAGGAGGTAAAGGAATATATATATTTCATTATACTTCAGATATAATCTTAAAAATATATATTACAACTAAATATATGTTACATTATATTGTAGTACTAGGGTGTTGCCCTACTCTACGTTACATTATATTGAAAGTTATTTTCACATATTTTTGGTTATTTTGCAATATATTTCATTTTAGTAAGGGTGTTGATATTTGACCTGGCACGTTTACTTCCAGCTTTTGATTTATCTGGCCCATCAGCTCAAATGAGGTGTTCCCCATTACAAATGAAATAAAATGGTGACAATACACAGCCCTGGCCCAGTCTTGATCCAATCATGTCTTCCATATTCAGTCTTAACTGTTGCTTCATACAGTCCTTTAGAGACAAATGCAGTGATTTGGTACTTTAAGGACCTGCCATAGTTTATTATCGTCTGCTCAGTCAAAGGATTTAGAGTAGCCAATGAGGAAGAAGTAAATGTTTTCTGGAACTCCCTTGCTTTCTCCATTACCCAATGGACTTTGGCGATTTAGTCTTTGTTTTTTCTGCCTCTTCTGAAATCAGCTTGCATGTTGGGTAGTTGTTAAGTGGCCATACTATTTACAGTTTGATTATGTATTTTTATGCTGTTTATTGTGATGTTTATCAATTTTGCTGTCTGTTTTATATTGTTACAATTCCTATAAACAGTATTCCTCCCTTGGAAGTTTTCACATTTTAATGGTATACAGATTAGACCTTCCAGATGCCTACATGTGCGTTTATAGAACAATCAAGTTAAACCCCAAACAGGTGATCTCCATTGAACTAATTCTGTGACTTCTAAAGCCAGTGGGCTGCCCCAGTGATGATTTAGGGGTCTCATATATACTTATGTGATCCATTATTTTGTGTTTTATATTTGTCATTAATTTAGGCCACTTGGCCAGGAATCCTGTTCTCACTTTGACGTTAAAAAAGTCTTTTTCTGTTGTTTAACGTCAAACTAAATCCTTTCTGATTCAATGTTATATAACAATCAAATGTGAAAATTTCCAAAAGGGGGAAACTTTTCATAGGCACTATACATGTTTGGCTATAACACCAAGACACATTCCTAATACTTAGGCATTAATGCTTCTCCTCAGTAGAAGGAGGCACGCCAACTCCGAGTCAGGGTACAGACAGGCTGACTTCTGCCCAATTGATTATTTTCATGGCTCTCATTCAAGAGCTATAAAAGCCATATCCAGTGTTACCTCCTGGTTTGCAACATGTTAAAAGGAGGTGTTCAAAGATGGTCTGATCACATCCATCTCACATTTCTCAAAACACCTTAAGGGGTTGTTGTGATGTGAGATTTTGCATATAACTTGATAAATATTTTGTACGTCTTTATTTGTAACTTAGGCAAAGCCATGTATTATTAGTGTTACATTATCGATAATGACAGCAATGGTTTGATGGTTTAAGAACCCATTCCCCCCACCGGGACTGAGTCTCTTTGAATTTTACGACAGGATTTGGGGGCTGTGCCTCAAACCAGTTTGGCAAGTGTTTCTCTGCTAAAGTCTCTCAGTCAACCCCCCGGAAAATATGAAAATATAACGATCTCATTAACTGACAGTGCATACCAATTTATAAATTTTATGTCCGTTTCAGGTTAAAAAGAAAAAAAAAAAAAAAGCAACATTTTATCCCTAGCGGGGATTCGAACTCAGGTCTGAGAGGCAGCAGAGTTGTTTTGCTCTAAGAGGTAAATCTTAATGTGCTACACCACAGAAGCTATTGTATTGCCCTTGAAGCTTTTGTGAAAGTGTTTATTTGATCTTTGGAACTCGGGCTTTACACATTCTATAGTTTATGCCTACTACATTTTGTAACATTTATTACTAAAATATGACAAAGTTTCTGTTTTAACAATGTGTTTACACAGATTACTTTAGAACAGTGTTTCTCAAACTGTGTGCCGCGGCACACTAGTGTGCCGTGGAAGATTTGCAGATGTGCCGCGGGAGTTTCTACAAATATTTGAAATTTATACAGGTTTTCAGAACGCTACACCTGCAGCGTTACACAGGTCTGCGTACTATTAAATTTTTATCCTACGTTGCGATGACGTCCCCACTTGCAACGACCAGTAATAGTAGCCCGCACTTTCCCCTTTTCTCTGCCCTGCTAAATCGGAACGCTACATTTTGACGGAAAGGGGTGTTAGCTATTCAGGTTATGGAATTTTCCACTATACATATATTATTATAATGACTAAAATGTAGGCCGCCCTAGCAGACGCACAGCAGTTTTTGAATTGGTAACGATAATAATAAGCGATGTGTTTCATTTCAATTTTTTAGGTGTATGCTAATAATAACAAATTATCAATAAGCGTTATTCATTGTTATCCATGGAGAAATACATTAGCAAGAATGAAACTGCGAAAGCGTTAAAAAAAAAGTGAGTAACCAAACGATGGTACAAAGAAGATTACATCGGATATGGTTTCATATCTTCGGGACCTGAAGATGCTCCATTGCCATTCTGTCTGATCTGCAATTCAGCTCTGTCGAATGAGGCGCTTGTTCCAAGCAAATTGAAGAGACACTTGGAAACAAAACATCCAGCTGTAAAAGCGCAACCGAAGGAATACTTCGAAAACATCAGGGCTCAACAAAATAAACAAGCTAAGAAACTTACGAACTACCTAAAGCTGCCAGAAAAGGGATTGATTGCAAGTTATAAGGTTGCTCAGTTATTAGCAAAACGCAAGAAAGCGCATACAGAGGCTGAATCAGTCATTGCACCAGCTTTAGCAATAGTTGTTGAAACTATCCTTGGACCCGATGCCGCCGAAAAAGTTAAGAAAGTTCCTTTGTCAAATGATACTATCTCGCGCAGAATTGAAGACTTATCGTCAGATTTACAAGATCAAATCTGCGAACACTTTGACGCACCTGACGATGAAGTGTCTCTGTTGTGGTCTCTTCAAGTTGATGAATCCACTGACGTTAGCGGCAAAGCCCAGCTGCTAGCTTTTATTCGGTTCATAAAGGATGAAAAATGTGTCAACGAATTCTTATTTTGCAAAGACTTACAAACTACGACCAAAGGCGAAGATATTTTCAATGTGGTGAACGAAAACATTTTGCTCTTCAAACTACAGTGGAAAAACTGTGTCAGCGTTTGCACCGATGGCTGTCCTTCCATGCAGGGAAATAGAAAGGGATTCGTCACTCTTGTGCGTCAAGAAAATCCAAATGTATTAGTTGTTCACTGCATGATCCACAGAGAAGCTCTTGCCTTCAAATCTTTGCCGAAAGATTTGATGTCTGTTCTGGATCAAGTGATTACAGTTGTAAACTTCATCAAATCTCGACCGCTTGCATCCCGAGTTTTTTCTCAGCTCTGTGAAGCAATGGATTCAGACTACAAATGCCTCCTGCATCACACCAACGTTCGTTGGCTCTCCAGGGGAAAAGTGTTAAAGCGTGTCGTCCAACTCAAGGCTGAGCTGATTTCATTCTTGGAGGCTGAAAAAAAAGACTTTGGATTTTTTATTCATGACGAGATCTGGTGGGTTAAGGTGACATTTCTCTCTGATTTATTTGACAAATTAAATTCACTGAATTTAAGTCTTCAAGGACCATCGGAAAACATCATCACTGCATCCTCAAAACTGAAGTCATTTGGTGAAAAATTGTCGTTGTGGCAAAGTAAGATCTCGAAAGGAGTCTTCGACTGCTTTCCTACTTACAATGAATGTGCTTCAAATAAAGAAATCACCCCCGAAATTCTGTACACTATGACACACCTGCAGTCAGCATTGCAGCATTACTTCCCAACAGTTGGAAGTAATGAATATGGATGGGTCAGCTACCCATTTGGAAACAATGAAGCTACAAATCTTACAACTGAAGAAGAAGAGCAGCTCATTGATTTAAAAAACGATGCAGTTCTTAAGTCAAGTTTTGCCGAGAAAAGCCTGGATGTGTTTTGGATTTCAATCAACAAGTTATATCCTGCAATCAGTTTAAAAGCAATCAAAATAATTCTTCCATTTGCATCTTCATGGTTTTGTGAGTTTGGATTTTCAGCACTGACTGAAATCAAGTCTAAGAAAAGAGAGAGACTTCTTACAATAGACGCTGAAATGCGAGTTTGTTTGTCGACTTTAGAGCCTCGATTAGATTGCATTTGCTCTCAAAAACAGGCACATCCTTCACATTGAATGTAATACTTAAAAACAGGTAAAATAATTTTTCATTTTATTATAAAACAACTGTTGTTCTTCCTGGTGTGCCGCGAAATTTTTTTAGTTTTTTTAACTGTGCCAACAGACAAAAAAGTTTGAGAAACACTGCTTTAGAATGACGATCAATTATTTCCACTGTAAAACTCCACTTCACTCCCACATAATCAATGAAGGCAAGAGCTGGGAAAAGTGCGCTCACGTTTTAAGTCGGTGGGGGGATGGAATAGCCGGCTGCTGGCAGCTTGTCTTTTATCAGCACATTTAGAGGACAAAGGATGCTGGCGGAGAGGTGTGAATGGATTTAAGAAGCGATTTAAGGTGGGCCGGATATACGAGTTTTTTCGTAGGCTCTGGTAATTCTAGTGTTAAATACTATGACACCCTATTGGCTGTAGGGGTTGGGCAGAAAATCTATAAATTTGCTTGCTTACCTCACACTCTCTCTCTCTTACCAAACTGCTGAATGACCATCTCACACCATGAACTGAAAAGGACAACACAATGGAGAGCACAGCTCGGCAGCCATATTGAGACAGGCATGTGGCCTGTTCTGAAGAAAGCGGACCATAAAATGATGCCTTAACTAGAGATATTTTAAGTAACTAACAAGTCTGTGTGCCGCCTGAAACTACACAGCAACATTTACAGTATCAGGTTGTATGGTTGCCAATATTCAAATGTACTTTTCATATTGTTATTATGTATGAATATTACCAATAATGCATTGTTTAAATTCTAACTATACTCCTGCTTGTCTTTTACTACACCTAACTGCCTGAGGTTATAGATGTAGAAGGAAAGGTGGGAAGAAGTTATATACTATGTGGCACACGGCTGGGGGTGGCACCCAGCCGGGACGCCCAGGAAGACAGAAGAAGGGCTCATGCCTCCTCCAGACCACAAGAGGGCAACTGCCCTGGTTCTTTTGGGGGCCACAGGTACAGAGCTGGGAAGCTCAACCCTGTAGGGGCCCGTGGTCACTGCCAGGGGGCGCCCCCATGCCTGGAGAACCCTGGACCCCAGCACTCCCGCCACACCAGGAAGTGCTGGGGGGAAGACGAGTGGGGACACCCAGAGTGCTTCCGGGTACGCAGCCTGCACTTCCACCACACTGGCGTGTGTTTGTGGGAGATTGCCGGGAAGCACCTGGAGCACATCCGGGTGCTAATAAAAGGGGCCGCCTCCCTTCACAATGAGGCTGGAGTCGGGAGAGCAGTTGGACAAGGTCTCAGGAGGAGACACAGAGGCGGCCTGAAGAGTGAGGCATAATGGTTTGGCCTGGACTTTGGGGAGTCTGTGGGTTGTGGAGCACTGAACTTTGTAAATAGAAAAATAAATGTGTGTTGGGTGACATTGTGGTCAGCAACACAGGAGCGCCACAAGGGACTGTACTTTCTCTGGTCCTGTTCAGCCTATATACATCGGACTTCCAATACAACTCGGAGTCCTGCCATGTGCAAAAGTTCGCTGATGACACTGCTATCGTGGGCTGCATCAGGAATGGGCTGGAGGAGGAGTATAGGGACCTAATCAATGACTTTGTTAAATGGTGCGACTCAAACCACCTACAACTGAACACCAGCAAAACCAAGGAGCTGGTGGTGGATTTTAGGAGGCCCAGACCCCTCATGGACCCCGTGATCATCAAAGGTGACTGTGTGCAGATGGTGCAGACCTATAAATACCTGGGAGCGCAGCTGGATGATAAATTAGACTGGACTGTCAATACTGATGCTTTGTGCAAAAAAGGACAGAGCCGACTATACTTCCTTAGAATCTGGCGTCCTTCAACATCTGCAATAAGATGCTGCAGATGTTCTATCAGACAGTTATGGCGAGCGCCCTCTTCTACGTGGTGGTGTGCCGGGGAGGCAGCATTAAGAAGAAAGACGCCTCACGCCTGGACAAACTGGTGAGGAAAGCAGGCTCTATTGTTGGCATGGAGCTGGACAGTTTAACATCTGTGGCAGAGCGAAGGGCGCTCAGCAGGCTCCTATCAATTATGGAGAATCCACTGCATCCACTAAACAGTGTCATCTCCAGACAGAAGAGCAGCTTCAGCGACAGACTGCTGTCACTGTCCTGCTCCACTGACAGATTGAGGAGATCGTTCCTCCCCCAAACTATGCGACTCTTCAGTTCCACCCGGGGGGTTAAACGTTAACATTTAACATTATACAAAGTTTTTGTCTGTTTTTCACCTGCATTATTATCAATCTTTAATTTAATATTATTTATTGTATCAGTATGCTGCTGCTGGAGAATGTGAATTTCCCATTGGGATTAATAAAGTATCTATCTATCTATCTATCTATCTATCTATCTATCTATCTATCTATCTATCTATCTATCTATCTATCTATCTATCTATCTATCTATCTATCTATCTAAAATGATGTCTGCCTGTCTGCGTCCGGGCTGTTCCCCACACTATAATACCTTATAAACAGTGGTAAGTCTGTGAGATTAGAGGCATTCGGACAAAGGCTACAAATTAATAATACAAAAGGGGAAAGTAGAGCAATATATTACTCTACCAAGACAAAACAAGGGTGTTGGTGAATTGAGCTCCTGCTGAAAGAGAACATGGTGGACTTACTTCAAACAGCGGCCTGCCTTCTCTGGCACTTGTGGAAGAAAAGCTGTAAAATCGCTATATGAATCTGATTTGTTGGATAAACATCCCAGCCTAGTCTTCATTGCTCTTGTTCTAAAAAGAAAAAAAAAAAGAAAGAGACCGTGAAGAGCACACTCTTATGCAGTGTTATCTGAGGACAAATTGTCCAGTAATTCTGTGAGACCAGTGCTCCCCTATCTGGCGTGTTCCCAGTCTCTCCAGGAGTCGACTTGTTTAAATGAGAAACCAGAGCGCTTGTGCTCCACAGTCTGTGTGGTCTTCTGATGCCATGGCAACTATCCAGATCTGTCTGACACACGGAAGGCATGCCATGCCCTCCAACAGAGAGAAGGGTAAAATATTTCTGTTTTTATAGAAAAATTCTGATTTTTAACCATTTACTTATCGTTTTTTTAAAAACACATCCTTTAAAACATTAAACAGTGATAAAGAAATTTATCTCTGTAATTCTGTAAGGAAATATGAATTTATGTCACTTAGCCCTTAAAATATCCATCCATCCATTTAGTTATTTCTAAACTGTTCATTCAACTCTCAGTCATGGAAATCCAGATCCTATCCGAGCAGCATGAGGCCTAAGGCAGGGATAACCCCTTAACCGTGTCCAGTCAATGACTGGGCACATCCATAATGACAGTCACACAAAGCCTATTCATAATCATAAATTAGCCAAACACACATATCTTTGGGGGGTTATGGGAGGGAAATCTGAGATCCTGAACACAACACAGCACTCTGTCTCACATGCTGAACGGACAAGTCTCTCACATGGTCTGTTTTAAGGGTGTAGCAAGGGGGTGGAAAGTTTCTTCATACAGTCTCTGAGTTATTTTTCAGCCAGGGTTCCCCCCCTTGCTGGGGTTCAAATTCCTTTCTTATGCCCTTTTTATTTATTTATGATTCTTTTTAATGCTAATAATGGAGTGGTGGCTCTGAGGGTGGGGATCTGTGCCGGAAATCCGAAGGTTGCTGGTTCGAATCCCATAAACGCCAGAAGTGCCTCTACTCTGTTGGCGCCTTGATCAAGGCCTGTAATCTGCAATTGCTCTGTCCTGGGTATGACGTTAACCTGTATCCAGCCCTGCAAGCAGGTCCTCCAACCTTCAAGGAAAACTTGGGGGTTGGTGGCAGAAATTGGCACTTCAGCCACTGTAAAAAACCTCATACTGTTCTGTGTGGTGCTGAGGTGTCACACGGTTGCACTTGGATCTCAATGCAGGTGGTTTCCAATGTGGTGGGTGCGGCAGTGTGTTGTAATCAGCGCATGCTCCCAATCTCTCTCTCTTTTGTTTATGTTAATATTGTTGCTCTTTTGTATTATTTGTATAATTATGTTTTTCATCAGTATTATTGATTGTTTCTTTGTGTATTTCCTGATATGTTCCTTGTGTTTTGTGGGAGGTTCCCCAAGAGGTGGAGGCCACCTGTCAATCAACATCAAGGGACTGCCCTCAGCCCTATAAAGGCTGTGGAAAACAAATAGCCCCTTGCAGTTCATTGAATGTGCTGGTGTTGATGAGCTCTCTGGTGATTCATTACTTCTTTTTGATTATTGATTTACGGGGTTTTGACCTCTGTGCCCTGCTTTTTGAGCATTTTTAGGATTTTTTTTGCCTCTGGATTGCAAAATTTTTGAAGACAATTTCTTTGGTGCCTTTTTATGCTCCTTGGAGCTTACCTCGGCAGTGACATTCATGTCTCTGGTGACTGTTCCTATGAAGACAGTAGACAGATTGGGAAAGCGTGGGAGGTCATGAGGTCACTGGAAAGAGGTGTGTGGTGCTCCCAATATCTTTGCAAAAGGACGAAGGTCCAAGCCTTCAGAGTCCCGGTGCTTCCAGTCTTGCTATATGGTTGAAAGACATGGACGCTATCCAATGACCTGAGACGAAGACTGGACTCCTTTGGTACTGTGTCTCTTTAGAGAATCCTTGGGTACTGCTGGTTTGACTTTGTTGTTCATGGAGTCCCAAATGAGTCACATTATCTGCAATGTGAGGGAGCATCAGTTACGGCACTTTGGCCATATGGTGCGATTACCCGAGGGTGATTACTCGCAGGATCCTCATGGTTGAGGAACCGAGTGGCTGGACCAGGCCAAAGGGACACCCACTGTAACACCTGGCTGCAGTAGAAAGATTGTCATTTCCTTTGGGGGACTGGAGCACATGTCTGCCTGGGGGGTTGCCATCCAGGATCCTAAACTGTTTCAGTGTATGCTCCCCAACCTGACCTGACCTGACCTGAGCTTTTGTGCCACAGAGCATTTTGTGATAATAAATCTTTTACATATCCTGTGCTTATCATTTTGTGACTTGCCAGGGTTTGAAGTTTTTACTTCCTCTAGTGGGCATTTTTGAGGTCTGTTAGCTTTCTTTAAAGGCCCAATGCCATTTCAGTGTATCTGCAGTTCAAACACTCCATTTAGAATGGAAGAATAGTTACATAAAGACATCTGACATCATTTTCTACTCACACTCCACCCCTTTTGCCCAGCAGGATGCATCATCTATATATATAATTCACTAAGCAGCCGACCATGGCAAGCAAGACAGATACCATGGGATACGCACGACAGAACAACGCCTGCCAACTCACAGAGCCCCGCCCACCAACTCTAAGACCATGGGATATGCACCTCTGGGCTTTGGCCTAGCAGGCTCCAATAATAGGAAACTGGCCTTATCTGTCACACAAGGTCAATTCAGAATCACAAATTAGCCAGAAACATATACTTTTGGGGATATGGGAAGAAAATCTGAGAACCTGAACAGAACACAACAATAAACTTTGCCTCACATGCCAGATTAATGAGTTTCTCATATGGTCTATTTTAAGAGTGTAGAAAGACATGGAACATTTCCCTCTTTACAGTGGAGGAGCGACAACCAGAAGATGTTATTTAGTTATTTTTGTTTATTTTTCTCTAGCTTTTTAACACCTCTACCCACAATCTACATTGCATTGGGGATTTTTTGTCGAAGGATTCTGAAAATTCCTTCAGTTTTTTAATTTAACACTTTGTTTGAAAACTGTTTTTTTGCTTACCGTGATGTCACATTTGATCCTGATGAGACAGAAGACACTTGAAATTACTTTCTACTCAAGCCGAGCCCCTTCTGACCAGCCAGAATAAAACCAATAAACACTCAGCAGGATGTATCATTTGTATCAAAGAAGCATAAACTAAGGGGATGCTCCTGCAGTTCCATCTCTGGCATCACTAGAGGGCCTTTAACACTAGAATCCCTGAAGCCTGCAAAAATATTTTTAATGCAGTGCTATTTTAAATTCCTTCACACCTCCCCATCAGTGCCTTTGTTTTGCAAATGTGTCAATTAGCACAAGCAGCAATCAGCCTGCTATCCCATCATCCACAGAGGCAGCTGAAGTCGAACACAAAATTCTCACAGTTGAAGTCTGTGTATCTCGGAGTGAGGTGTCTGCAATTGTTTAGAAAAATAATATATTGTTATTTGAAATACATACTTTCATGTGTGTTCTGTGTCTACAACGATCTGTTTAAATGTAGGATGACTTTTTTGCGAGGCAAGAAATGTTGAACATATAACTGAAACAGAATTTTTTTTTCATATATCATAGTAATAATGACAAAATGTTGACGTGACTGAAGTCCAAATATGAAATAAATGCTTTCACAAAAGGAATAACAAAACAAGTGTGTTTGTATTCAAGAATAAAAACTGAAGAAAAAGAAATTGTTCAATTTACATGTTGATGTCAATGTGTGAAAACTGAAGCCCAAATATTAATCGATACGAAGTAAAGACGTTTGCATGCATGGGTGTGTTTGAGTGATTCACAGTGGAAATGCGGCAGTCTCACAGATATTTGCTTGTCTGGTGCAGGGGTAAGAACTGCTGCTGCATAATCGACACTTTGCTGGTTTGATCCCCCCTGCATTTAGCACTCTGAGTGGTGGGCTGCTTTTATTGTTACAATTATACCATTATATAATACAAAGATACATTTGATTTGAGTCTACAACAAATCAACAAAACAAGCGTGCATTTATTCAAGACTAAAACTGAATAAAAAAAATCTCACATACAGTAAAAGCCCACTTGTTTACACCAAGTCTTTATTTGAAAACTAACTGTATCAGATTGGGGGGAGCGTGAACATGATTGAGAGAATAAAACTGAATAATAATAATAAAAAAACAGCTAACTTTTAAAGGTACCATACATTTACACTGGCTGTTACAGACTCAAATCAAATATATATATATATATATATATATATAATAGTAATAATGATAGCAGCTCACTACTCAAAACGCTAAATACAAGAATAACCCGTGCTCAAACCAGCAACCTCTAGACTATTTAACAGCAGTTCTTACCTCTGCACCAGCCAAGGAGATGTTCCTTCCTATCAGTTCATATTTGGGCTTCAGTTTTTACTCATTGACAGCAACGTAAATTGAACAATTTCTTTTTCTTTGGTTATATTCTTAAATAAAAGTGCACTTGTTTAGTTATACCTTTTGTGAAATTGTTTATTTGATATTTGGACTTCAGTCTTCACACATTATGCACGTCACGTCAACATTTTGTCATTATTATTATAACTTGAAAAAAGTTTCTGTATTAGTTATGTGTTCAACATTTCTTGCCTCGCATTTCCTTTCATCCTACATTTACACAGACTGTTGTAGACACGTAACACACATGAAATGTATGTATTCCAAATAACAATATATTATTTACCTTATACAACTCCAGGCACCTCACTCCCAGATAAAGAGACTTCAGCATCTGACTTGACTTCAGCTGCCTCAGTAGGGGATGAGTGAGCAGGCTGCTTGCTGCTTGTGCTGATTGACACATTTGGAAAATAAAGACACTGATGAGGAGGTGCAAGGGAGTTGAAGGTGGCCCACCATTACAAATATTTTCACAGGCTTCAGAGATTCTAGTGTTAAAATATCATTTTTGTATAAGTTGCCATCTTTTTTGCATGAATATGCATTCAACGGGGATTTCCTAATTTGGTTCCCCAACCTTTTTCTGTTTGACAGTTGTCTTCTTATCTACAACGTTCAAAACATTTCATTCAATTTAAGGTCACAGGTGCTGTGATATGGCGAAAAGGGTTGCAGTCTCTAACACTCACCATAAAACCTGGCCAGGACCTTCTCTTTTCTGCACGAAGATACCTACCGTAGATACAGCCAGTCCCCAACTGCTACATCCAAGCTTTGGCCTAGCAGCCCCCAAAAATGGGGAATTGGCTTTGTCTATTTAAAAATAACTAAAGAATCCCAAGAATTATCAAGAATGCTCAACAAGGAAGTGAAACCATAAAAACTCTGACATGTATTCAAAAAGGCAACAAGGAACCTTTATGAAAATGTTAGAAAGAATAAAGAGAAGAAACATAAATGCTCAAAGCAGAACAAAATTACAAAAAAACACTAAGCCAAAAAGTAAACACAATACAATAGCAAAGAAGTCAATAAAACACCGATCATCAGTGAAATAGTGTTTAAAGAAGACTGCAACACACTCCAATGAACTGTTACTGCATCTCACGCTTTTACAGCCAGAGGCAGGATCCAGTAGCAGTGATGTCAAGGTGGCCCCGCCTCCTGGGGCTCCACCCATAAAGAACTTTTAAAGAAACAGTGCATAAAAATTAGTACAAAAATGATCTCAAATACAACAAAAAACACATCAAAACACTAAATACAGCAAAATCCAATCTGACATGTCAACAACACGTGGTCAGAGTCTAACCTGGCAGTACAGAGAAGAGACACAGTCAAGAAAAAGGATGAAGAACTGATAAGTCAACTAAACCAAAGCCAAACAGCAAGACAAAAACTGAGGTTGAAAAAAAAGACAACAATCAAAAAACTTGTATATTCAATAGTAATTTTTAAAAAACACTTGGCAAAAGAGGTTTGTTTTGATATCCGTGTGACGGTGCGGGTCCTGCTCCATGCTCCCTCTTCTCTTCTAGGAGCCTCTCAAACGCAACACCATCAGTAACGTTATCATATATTACAAGATTTGTAATTTATTATCTAACTGTGTTGCCTTTCTAAGGTGGGTTAAAATCTAAATAATTAACTTACACCTAACATTTACAGTGCACCACCCATTGGAATGGATTTTGTTATGTATGTAAGTTTTGAAATGGATTGCATTTGTCATTTAAACAGCACATCACAAATATTTGTACTAATAAAATGCATTGGGATTTGTAAAAGCAGTGTTGTTTGTGATGTGCCATCTGTTGGAATGAAAGAGACTTAACCTGGCAGGCAAACAGACAATTATCCTTTTATTAAGGTGGATAAGAAAAGGAATAAAAAACATGGCACTAATATTTTTATTTACAAAATACAGTACAAAATGCTTTCACATTTAATGGCACTAGTAATACTGTAGTTGTACTGCTATTGTTAGAATATTTTTTTTATTTTTGTACATTTTCTTTATTTTCATATTTTGCCCTTCAGAGACACTATACAATCTGCCTTTGTAAGCTTGATTTCTAATTTCAGCTCATAAGGTGACCTGAGCAAGTGATTTTTTTTCTGCCAGTTGTCAGTTTGTACAGTAGATACGTGGATACACTTATATTTAAAAAGGCACTAGCATCACATAAAGACATGAGGGTCAGTTTTCTAAGATCATCTCACTATGTGAGCAAAATGAGTCATTTTATCTGCGAGTGGTCAAATTATACAGTAGAGCCATGGAAACAGTTGCAAGATGTGAAAAGTTGTCCTGAAATGACTTCAATATTAAAAAGCAGTGTATAAAACACATAAGGCTCAGTTTCTAACCTGAGCAAGTCAATTTACAAGGCAGCTGGTCACAATAAATAGTAAATCTGCAATTCTAGGATCCTTTTACCGATAAAGTGTCTAGAAAGTGTGTCAGTGTAAGATAGATAGATAGATAGATAGATAGATAGATAGATAGATAGATAGATAGATAGATAGATAGATAGATAGATAGATAGATAGATAGATAGATAGATATGAAAGGCACTGTATAAAATTACTTAGATGAAAATGAAAGGCACTATATGAAATTACTCAGATAGATAAATAGATTATATGGACAAAAGTATTGGGATGCCTGACGATTACACTAACAGGCATTTTAATGACATTGTATTTAAATAAATAGACTGGAGTTGGTCCCACCTTTGCAACCCTAACAGCTTTCACTCTTCTTGGAAGGCTTAGATACTGTATATAGATAGATATGAAAGGCACTATATAAAATTACTTAAATAGATAGATAGATAGATAGATAGATAGATAGATAGATAGATAGATAGATAGATAGATAGATAGATAGATAGATAGATAGATAGATAGATATTTCTTTACTTGTTATGTATATAGGAAAAGGATTTACTTATGCAAGAAATGCTCTGAAGACAGTGACACTCAGAAAAGAACAAAAGGCACAGCAGGGGATGCCTGAAAGGGCAACGGCAATCCAAAACAAACAAGTCCCATAATCAATCCAGAAAGTGAAATCAAAAGCAGAGCATTGGGTCAAAATATCCAGTACACATCACAATAATTGCAAAAGACACTCACCAACCCCACTGCATTTAATGAACTGCAAGGGACTGTAGGTTTTCCTCAGCCTTTTGTAGAACTGAGGGCAGCCCCTTGTGGTGATAGGCATTTGTCCCCACCTCTTGGGGAACACAACTATAAAACACAAGGGATATAGCAGAATTCATTTTGACATATAGAAACTAAACAATCATCACTGTAAATAAAAAATGAACAAAACAGACAAAAATGTAACTTTTAAAACCCCCTACTTGCACATGCAGGCCTAGCTCCAGGGGATCATTTATACTGGGCTATGTCAACACCCGATCTCCAGTATAGTGCATTTTTTGGGACTTTATCACACCATTAACACCCAAGTATTACAAGTGCCTCATGTGACAAAATAATAATCAAAATCATAATCATAATATCTCACTGTTACAAAAACACTTTGATGTAGTGAATAGAATATTTTAAAATGCTCTAATATTTAAAGTAGCTAACCAAGTGTCCAAATGCATGACCCAACAAACATTTTCTTATGTGTTTAAAATTAGTAATAATAAGACATGATTTACGTGGATGTTAAAAAAGAGTTTAAAAAAATCAATTCCCTGAATATTTTGGAAAATATTTTGGAACTGAAAGTAAGCAAGGATTTGTTATATAATGCATGAAGGAATCGTGCTGCCTTTGTAGATGTTTCTTTCTATTTCTGGAGGCTTGCATTTGAAGCCCAAGTCCTAAAGGGCCTGATCAGACTAACGGTCTTTTTATCCCACATACAGAGCAACATCAGAGGATGGCATTAACTGCCAAGGCAAATGCTGTGTGATACTGTTAAATTATGAGCTTTGGTCAGGCTAAAGATGGAAATGCTAACAAATGAACTTGAAACTGCAAATATAAGTATATCCATGTTAACGAGAAGGTGATGCTATGTGTCTCTTATGCCGAGCATGTTGGCATTATCTAAAAACACAGCTGTTACGGCTTAATGAACGCCTGCAGAGCGGCCGAGCTTATGCATCAGCTTCAGTGAATTCATGCAGAGCAGAATTGGAAATAATGCATATGTCACCTCACATCAGGTAATACAACTGTCTGAACAGAACAGAAACAGGGGATTTCATGTCACATCTGCATTTCCAACAACATAAAAAAAAAGAATAAAAAAATAATAAGCTCTGAAAAAGCTCTTTTCTTGTATAGCTAATTTGAAAGAAAAAAAAATGAAGCAGGACTTATCTTAAAAGGAAAACGTCTTAAAGACAAATCACCTAGGAAACGTACCGTTTTCGGCTTGTCGTCTTCACTGCTGGGTTGTGATCCTCTGTAGAAACTAAAATGTTTTTTTCACTGCAAGAGTGCCAGTAGTACCTGCAAGCAAAACAAAACAAAAAAAAATTATAAATGAAATTAGGAGTTTTTACCTCCGGGTGATGCTACGGATACCACATTGCTGCTTCATAGTTCTTGAACCCATACTTTCATTCCTGGTCGGGGTACCTTGTGTGTGGATTTTCTCCCAGCGACTTCAGCTTCTTCCTACACTTTTGAGACTTGCTGTCACCTCGGTCTGTGATTACAGAAGTTTTACATGGCCTTCTACTAAGTTCAGACCAATTTCAAAACCCTTTTTCTATCATGTGAGGCTTTACACACCTTGAAGTCTACTTACTTAATAGAGTTAATTAATGTATATGTATTGGAGAATACAGGAGCTGAAGGTGCTAGTCTTCTAAACAATCCAAGGCTAAATTGAAAGGCAGTGACTGGCCAAATCCTTAGCTACAAGGATCTACGATTGTGGGATGATCTTCCACCTGTGTAAGACATTCCTGTGAGGTGGTGCCCTGCAGAACTGTGAGAGCTGAGTAGACAGGTCAGCTAATGTCACCGGGAAGCCCAGAAATTGCAATGTCTATTAGGCTAAGGCCGGGAGTCTTCGATTAGCTTAGGCAAATCTTGACGACTACATCAAGTGCATTATCATGGACTCACTACACAAGCTATCTAACTTCACAGATTAGCACTGTGGTATCTGGCAGTGACAAACACTGAAACTGTTTCTAAGGGCTGCTGTAATCCAAATATCATGGGTTCATCGCTCGTCACTGGAGGTGATAAGGCTTGTGTAGTGAGTCCATGATAATACAATTGGCGTAGTCGGCAGGATTTGCACTTTGGAGGTGTGGAGTGTGGTGTGGTGACAATTCAGCTGATGTCACAAATAAAGTGCTCTCTTCTATTTGCAAGGTCCAAAACACTCACATTCCTTATTTCTCATAGCCACATTGTATGCATTGTAATTCGTATCATAAAGCATTGTTGTGTTGGAAAGCACCAAGCCAAAGAACCTGAAAGAATCTGAATGATACAAGCCCCATGCCATCAATGAGTTGTAAAAAAAGTGTGTGCTAAAGACAAAGTTGAAAGCAAAAAATTGTTTAAAGCTTTTATTTGACACATTTGTTGAAGGTGCAAAGGGACATAATTGTATTAGTTTAATATTATGTGTCATGTTTCAGCCAGGGTTCTTCCATTGACTGGAGTTCAAAGTTTCATGTCTTTTTTTGTGTATTTGTATGCCATTATTTATGTTAATGTTGATTTTTTTGTTGATTATGTGCATTATTCTATGTTTATGATCTTGACTATAATATGCCTGTGTTATGTTTCATGTGTTTTGTGGGTGGTCCCCCAAGAAACAGGTCACCTACGAAACAACACCGGGAACTGCCCTCTGCCCTATAAATCTGGGGGATATTCCTCCGTTCTTGGTAGTTCATTTCAGTCATTGCCATTCAGTCATCCATTATCCAACCCGCTGAACCCGAACACATTGTCACTGGGGTCTGCTGGAGCCAATCCCAGCCAACACAGGGCACAAGGCAGGAACCAATCCTGGGCAGGGTGCCAACCCACCGCAGGACACACACAAACACACCCACACACCAAGCATACACTAGGGCCAATTTAGAATCACCAATCCAACTAACCTGCATGTCTTTGGACTGTGGAAGGAAACTGGAGCGCCCGGAGGAAACCCACGCAGACACGGGGAGAACATGCAAACTCCACGCAGGGAGAGAGGACCCGGGAAGTAAACCCGGGTCTCCTAACTGCGAGGCAGCAGCGCTACCACTGCGCCACTGTGCCTCCCAAGTTTAAATCCGAACCATATATATATATATATATATATATATATCTTTTCACTGTTCTGTTATTTCACTGAGTAATAATTTCCATTTGTTTGCGCCAATGCGATCTTTACTATCATTTTTTTGAGACTTTCGAATTTTAGTACTTTCATTATCTCTAACCTGCTCTGCACGTGTATCACGTTGACATTTTTTAATTCTTTACAACGTTCTACTTTTTTATCTACTCTTTGTCTTTCATTTCCAGCTCCGGGCGTGGTAAAAGTCTTGTCTCGTGGGATGTGAAAGTATCTCTCTGAAAAAGTCTCATCTCATCCCAGGCTAAAAAGTCTTGTCTGATCCCAGGATTTTTTTATTATAATAGAGAGCGTCACACACGTGCGAGTAGGAGGATGTTGTATGGACCAAGCAAAGGTAATTCCACGCCAGGCCAGGGGATGGCGGGGTGCACTAAATCTTTTCCTGTTATCTCTACAGACCAGCCATGGGAAAACCTGTCTGATTCAGAGCTGATGATGTCACTTCCAGTTCTGGCACCCAGAAGGACATCAGTTGCGGTTTCGGCTCCCAGAAGAACATCACTTCCAGTTCCCTTACATCACTTCTGGTCTGATCCCTTAAAGCCACCTACTTTGCAAACCCTTGGCAATTCTGTTTTGGATTCAGTATTGTGAACATTTCTGTGATATTCAAATCTCTTTTGCAGCCAGGAATATTATACGGGTGGCTGCCCCAAACCTTTTTAATTGTGTCGAGTCTGTTCATTTTCACAAGAGATATCAAACAGTATTATAGTAAGTATCTTTTTACTTGCTCAGTCAGAGCCTAGACTGCATCAGTGACTTGATCATATCTTATATAGCGCCTTTCATGCCTGGAGAAAGGTGACACAGTGAGTAGTGTTACCACCCAGCAGTATCTGGGACCCAATTTTTCTCACTTGTAGGTTAATGGAGTCTGAAAGTTCTCCTTGTGTTTTGCAGGGATTTACTCCTCTGTGTCTCGTTTCCTTTGACAGTCAAAGGCCGTCCACATTAATTGGGTGAACGTGGAAGTGATTTGTGATGGGATGATCACTTCCTTGGTTTCAATGCTGCCATAAAATTTCACATTTGACTGCTGGACCTTCCACGGCTAATGCTAAACTGGTGGATTAATGGGGGACTTATAAAACCTCAATAGTGAGAGCTGAATTTGTGCCCTTGCACTTTATGGTCAAAGAACCACTCTTTTATACCGCCAACCATGCATAAAGTTTAATTGAGTAGTCACAGACTTTCTCAGCTCTTTTTGGCAGCTTTTCATACTTCTCTGAAAAAAAGTTGATGACTTGCAAGGCAATGCGTGTTTGCTCTTCAGAAAAACAGCCGGCTAGAAGGAACATCTTAATAAATAAAGTAGCAGCGTGATTATATTTTTTTTGTATCTCATTTCTGGTGAGAACATTAGCAAAGATGATACCTCTCTGAATTTTTTTTTATTCTTTTCACTTTTTTTTTTCCCTGCGGTAGAGAAGCTCATAGAGGAAGTCGGTATGCAAACAGAACAAAATGTTACACGTAGGTAGATAGCGGGAGGCGAGCCGCACAGGCTGATTACTGATTGTCACTTTTCTCCACATAAAAAAGAGCAGGAAGGTACAAACTGTTTTAAAGAAATTAACACCCTGTGGCCCCTCAAGGAACAGGCTTCTCATTAATTTCATTTCAATAGGGGCCTCCACCCCACCGCTGTGTGAACAATCGGGGCAATGAGAGCCACCGAAGAAAACATCCTGTACTTGGCAGCAGCACAGCAAGAACATAAAATGCAAAGCATTCTGCCTGCATGGGGCACTGACTTTGATCTGAGAAAATTCATTAGCCGTCGACACGGGACACCTCAGGACGCGGCTAGCAGAGTACAAATCCTGCACTCGGGCTACTTCGAACTTGGCATCATTTTTGAAGATGGGTTTTTCTCTAATCTAATAAATGTTCTAAAAGGCAATCAAACGTATGCAGAGCTGCATTTTTAATATATCTGAAGTGTCAAAGGTTTTAGAAAAACATATAGTCCGATAGATAGATTCATATTAAAAATGCTTTTCATTTACATATTACACAGGAAATTAAACCAAGGCCAATAGTGATAACAAATAAAACAATGGAGCTGCCATCTTTTATGACCTCAAAGCAAATTACAGCCATCAGTCCAGCAAGTATAAGTGAAACAAACTGTGAAATAATAAAGACTTAATGTAGTGAATACATTTGATACTCACATCTACTACTCAATATGTAAATACTTCAACATGAAATAATTTGTTGAAATTAGAACACACTGTGTTGTCTTCAGTACATTTGTGAACATGCATTAAACACAGACAATACACCTTATAAAAAAGATTTAAACATTTGGATAAATACTGTATGAAAAGCACTGTAAAATATGAGAGATACCAATTATTAGGAACACTCTATTCATTCTTGGCAATGCCTCCTCTTGCCCTCAAAACTGCCTCAGTTCTTCATGGCATGGATTCCACAAGATGCTGGAAATATTCCCTTGAGATTCTCCTCCATGTTCACATGATTGCATCAACCCAGCCACAGGTGATGCACAAACCAGTGTGTTTCTTCATGACGGTTCCAAGCCCGTATAAATGGGGAGGGTTACATCAGGATGGGCATCCGGTTTAAAATTTTGCCAAATCAATATGTGGACAACAATACAAATTTCCATACCGGATCGGTCGAGCCCCAGGTTAACAACGACCGCCACCAGTACTGTTAGCTAACAGGGCTACTGTTGGCCAAAGAAGAAGAAGGAGAAGAAGAGGGGGGAGACGTGTCCGGAGGCAGGAGGAGAGGAGGAAAGTAAAGAGAGTGGAACTGAGGGTAGGAACTTTGAATGCTGGCAGTATGGCTGGTAAGGGGAGAGAGTTAGCAGATATGATGGAGAGAAGGAAGGCTGATATATTGTGCGAGCAAGAGACTAAATGGAAGGGGAGTAAGGCCAGGTGGATCGGAGGTGGATTCAAATTGTTCTATCATGGTGCGGATGGGAGAAGAAATGGGGTAGGAGTTATTCTGAAGGAGCAGTATGTCAAGAGTGTTTTGGAGGTAAAAAGAGTGTCAGGCAGAGTAATGATTATGAAGCTGGAAACTGAAGGTGTGATGATGAATGTTGTTAGTGCATATGCCCCGCAAGTTGGGTGTTCGATGGATGAGAAAGATGATTTCTGAAGTGAGTTGGATGACGTGATGGACAGTGTACCCAAGGGAAAGAAAGTGGTGATTGGAGCGGATTTCAATGGACATGCTGGTGAAGGGAACAGAGGAGATGAAGAAGTGATGGGAAGGTATGGTGTCAAGAAAAGGATTGAAGAAGGTCAGAGGATAGTGGATTTTACAAAAAGTATGGGCATGGCTGTTGTGAACAAGTTATTTTAAGAAGAGGAAGGAACATAGGGTGACGAACAAGAGTGGAGGATGATGCACACAGGTAGATTATATCCTATGCAGAAGAGTCAATCTGAAGGGGAAAGTGTAATTAAGCAGCATAGGATGGTGGTCTGTAGGATGACATTGGAGATCCAGAAGAGGAAGAGACTGAGGGCAGAGTCAAGGATCAAATGGTGGAAGTTGAAAAAGGAAGACTGCAAGGTTGAGTTTAGGGAGGAGGTGAGACAGGAACTGGGTGGCAGTGAAGAGTTACCAGACAGTTGGGAAACTACAGCAGATGTAGTAAGGGTGACAGCAAGAAGGGTGCTTGGCGTGACATCTGGAAAGAGGAAGGAGGAAAAGGAAACCTGGTGGTGGAATGAGGAAATACAGGAGAGTATACAGAGAAAGAGGATGGAAAAGAAGAAGTGGGATAGTCAGACAGATGCAGAAAGTAGACAAGAGTACAAGGAGATAAGGCGCAAGGTGAAGAGAGAGATGGCGAAGGCTAAAGAAAAGGTGTATGATGAGTTGTATGAGAGATTGGACACTAAGGAGGGAGAAAAGGACCTGTACAGATTGGCTAGACATAGGGACCGAGCTGGGAAAGATGTGCAGCAGGTTAGGGTGATAAAGGATAAAGATGGAAACGTATTCATAAGTGAGGAGAGTGTGTTGAGCAGATGGAAAGAGTACTTTTAGAGGCTGATGAATGAAGAGAATGAGAGAGACAAGAGGTTGGATGATGTGGAGATAGTGAATCAGGAAGTGCAATGGATTAGCAAGGAGGAAGTGAGGACAGCTATGAAGAGGATGAAATGGAAAGGTCATTGGTCCAGATGACATACTATACCTATGGAAGCATGGAGGTGTTTAGGAGAGATGGCGGTGGAGTTTTTAACCAGATTGTTTAATGGAATCTTGGAAAGTGAGACTATGATGTTTGCTGATGACATTGTGATCTGTAGTGATAGTAGGGAGCTGGTTGAGGAGACCCTGGAGAGGTGGAGATATGCTCTAGAGAGGAGAAGAATGAAGGTCAGTAGAAACAAGACAGAATACATGTGTGTGAATGAGAGGGAGTTCAGTGGAATGGTGAGCATGCAGGGAGAAGAGTTGGTGAAGGTGGATGAGTTTAAATACTTGGGATCAACAGTACAGAGTAACAGGGATTGTGGAAGAGAGGTGAAAAAGAGAGTACAGGCAGGGTGGAATGGGTGGAGAAGAGTGTCAGGAGTGATTTGTGACAGAAGGGTATCAGCAAGAGTGAAAGGGAAGGTCTACAGGACGGTAGTGAGACTAGCTGTGTTATATGGGTGGGAGACAGTGGCACTGACCAGAAAGCAGGAGACAGAGCTGGAGGTGGCAGAGATAAAGATGTTAAGATTTGCACTGGGTGTGACAAGGATGGATGATTAGAAATGAGTACATTAGAGGGTCAGCTCAAGTTGGACGGTTGGGGGACAAAGTCAGAGAGGCGAGATTGCATTGGTTTGGACATGTGCAGAGGAGAGATGCTGGGTATACTGGGAAAAGGATGCTAAGGATAGAGCTGACAGGGAAGAGGAAAAGAGGAAGGCCTAAGAGAAGGTTTATGGATGTGGTGAGAGAGGACATGCAGGTAATGGGTATAACAGAGCAAGATGCAGAGGACAGAAAGATATGGAAGAAGATGATCCGCTGTGGCAACCCCTAACGGGAGCAGCCGAAAGAAGAAGAAGAAGAAGAAGAAGTTCACATGATTGCATCACACAACTTCTGTCAGCTGCACATTCATGCTGGCCATTAGAGGACAAGTAAATTGTGGCCATGAAGGGATCCACATGGTCAGCAACAATACCCAGACAGGCCTTGATATTCAAGCGATGAATGATTGGTACTAAGGGACCCAAAGTGTGCCATGCAAACGTTCCTCACACCATTACACCACCAGCAGCATCTTGGACTCTTGAAACAAGGCAGGTGGGTTGTATAAATTCATGTTATTGGCACCAAATTCTGACCATCTGCATGCCTCAGCAAAAATGGAGTGCTCCTAGAAATTTGTTCAGTAAGTGTAGATAGATAGATAGATAGATAGATAGATAGATAGATAGATAGATAGATAGATAGATAGATAGATAGATAGATAGATAGATAGATAGATAGATAGATAGATAGATAGATAATATGGAGCTGGCTGCTCTTTGGGACTACAGGTCCCAGCATACTCTGCAGGTGTCCATGTGGGGATACTGCCATGTAGCCTACTGGGGGAGCCTGTAGTCCTGACAGGTTATCTCCACTTGTCCTTCCATTACACTGGACTTCTGGCCAAGTATTGTTCTTCAGTCTAACCTGTGTCCACCTCTGCACAGGAGTCTTCTGCCACAATCCTGGCTAAGGCAGGGAACACCCTGACACTCTTTTTGCCCATTAGCCAACTGGGCCTTCCAGCCAGGTACGTATAACATAAATATATACCAGCTGCATGTGGCCTTCATGACAAAAAAACAACCCATAGGCTCCCTAGCAGTTTTACTGTATTCATGACCTTGAAGAGGTGTCAGCTAACTCTTAAGGATTACTCAGGGCAGAGGATATGGGCCCACCTTTGCTTGCTGCCCACCTGGCTTTCGTAAGAAGACACTGTCAATACCATATCTTAGCCATATCACAAGCATATGAGTCCTATTAATCTTTGTCTCGTGAAAATACCTCCAGATAGACAATGTTCTTAGTGAAAACTTCAAGCATTGCCGTCCGTTGCTGAGGTGTTTCACTTGCATGTCGTTGAACTGTGACGTTTGCTTTCTTTCAACATTGTGTCTCTTCATCTGTGTCATTAGCACAACGTCGTTGTTACGTGACCACATTTCCTGCACATCAGGTCTCTCTTAGTGAGAAGTGAGGTGAAGGCAGGCGCCGAAAAAATTTAAAAGTGCATTATGCGCCATCTAGTGGCTGTGCTTGCGCATGAGCAGAGCATACTGCTCCATACACACACAGGTCTTTTATTTATATATGTCGGTGAGGCACTATATAGGCATAATGCTATGGGTATAAAAGAGCACCCGTAGAGTTTCTTGAGAAACCTCTGCTGAATACCGTATATACTCGTGGATAAGTTCTCCCGCGGATAAGTCGGGACTTGATTTTATTGTATAATTTCTGGTATTTTATAATATTGGTCGTATAAGTTGAATTGGGAAAACTCATGCTGTTGGTCCAAGAGATTATGATATACTAACGCCCACCTGAGAGAGTAACCACGGAGCACACAGCCTTTTTTTCTATGTGGGTGCGGCAATGCGCTGTATCAGCATGTGCTCCTAACCTCTCTGTCTCTCTCTTTCTATTGGTGCCAATGTGACTACAGTAATACCCGAACTATTCCGATGAGATGTTTGCACTGATTTTTATATTTTGTATCTCACACCTTCATACACCTTTATCGTTGGAGCATCCTTTGTCTACGATGAAGCATTTGATCAGAAAAAAATATGAAGCTGGATTTAAATTAAACATTGTTGAAGTAGTGAAAGAAATTGGTAACTACGTTGCTGCAACAAAATTCGATGCATCTGAGAAACTGGTGCAAGATTGGAGGAGGCAAGAAGATGTAAAAAAAAAAATTTAAGTGTCGCATTTTTGAATAGACGTATAAGTCGGGGTCTGATTTTATGATCGATTTTTCGGGTTTCAAGACCCGACTTATACGTGAGCATATATGGTAATTTATTGGCTGAAATTTCTCAGTCACTGAAAGTATGTGCAGCATTAATCATAATGGCACTCAGTTTTGTTTTAATTCTGACCTTTGTTACAACCATCACGGGGTCCAGAGTGTTCCCTATAACTGACCCTGCCCTTTTAATTAGCTTAACTCAGTGGGTCTCTTTTGAACTGATGCTACCAGCCCAGCACACCACAGCTGGCCAAAATAATAATTAAACTAATATATGGTTATTTATATTGATTTATTGCAGATACATCCATTTCTTAACTTACTTATCCAGTCAGAGTCAATACTGGCTGCATTGAGTGTAAGGCAGGAGCCAATCCTCAGTCCTTACCAGTCAATGCCAGTGGTCCACTCACACACACATGCATAGCAGGCCAAAGCAAAGTCCCCAGTTAAACCAGTTAAGATGTTAGAAAAACTATAATACTGAGGAGCAAACCTACAAAGACGAGGACAGAACATCCAAACTTCACTGAAGATAAATCAGACTGAGAGCAGAACCCAGGACTCTGGAGCCTTGAGACAGCAGAAGTGACTACAGTGCCACCATGCTGCTCTGTTAAGTGTAGGTTTCAAAGTAAAGAGATTTTACACTAATAATAGTGAATACTAATAATGTTATAAATGTCTGTGTTTCATGGAAAAAAAGTTGCCTTTTGATGTTATTGCAAAAATTTAAAAGCTGAAGATTCATATAAACAGATTTTTAAAAACAAACTCCAGAGATTCATAATATATTAAAAAACAAAAAAACAAATTGTGTGTCTGCTGTTAATTACTATAAATCTTGGTTTTTCTGAGTTATTAATCAGTACATGTCCTCCAATAAGATTTAATTCCCATCCCAGTTTTTTACATCTTAAGTTCTGCCTTGTACCCAATGCTTTCTGGGATTGCCTCCTGCCTTGAACAAGAAGGTTGGAAAGATGGATGCTCTCTAATGTGATTTTACCTCCTATGTCCTCAGTTAGGATTTAACATCTCAACGTTATCATGGGCTTGCAGCAAGTCAACTGGGGTTCACATCTTGGGTGCTCCCAGTGTGTGGAGCTTTATGTTCTCTTCATGTTGGTGTGGGTTTCCTCTGGGTGCTCCAGTGTCTTCCCACAGTCCAAAGACATTCAGGTTTGGTGGATTGGTGAAGTTAAACTGGCCTGTGTGGGTTCATCCTGCGATGTCTAGGGATTTTTTCCTGCCTTGCACCTGATGCTTACTGGGATAAGCTCCATATTCTCCTCTACCCTGCTCTGAATAAGTGGACTTTGTAGGAAGATATTATCATATGAATCTTTCCTTCTACTTTTGTAATCAGAATCCAATAATAATCCAATCAATAAATTAGGAACGTCAAGTCCACCTTTTATCTATCAATCAAGCTAAATTATTGCAAGATAAGACCCAACTTTCAAAGCTGACTCTTGATATCATTTTATGTCATTTAAAATTGTGGATTATTTCTTCATTTTCTCTCTCTTTGATACCTTTATAAAAATGTATATAGAGACGCCTATGGAGTAAATCCATCCATCTACTTTCAGAACTTGCTTCATCCTATTTGCTAGTCTAGGAGGCCACTACTGAATTAAAAGCATGCTTGTACCCTAAAAAGGGGGGGTGCCAGTCCATCACTGAACATACTTTAACACACACCTGAAAAGTTTATTGTCATGAAAAGAGTCATCCATTAACCTTACTTGTACATTTTAGTGGAATATAGGAAGAAAACCCTTTGGGGAAACAGTGCAGACCCTTCATACGCATTTCCCAAGCTGGATTTTGAACCAGGAATCTGTGAGTGTGAACTAATGTGCCACTCTAAATAACATCAGATGCCTTAAAACGGGCAGAAATCTGACTATAAATAAACCACCCCTGGAGTTCTGAGCAAAAGGAAAACACAAATTAAGCAAGCGGCACATCACCTTGCCAAAGGCTGTCAGCAGATGCTGATGGAAACCTTACTGTAGTAGACAAAATAGCAACACTAAATTGTTTATTCCAAGTACTTCAAGGCCTAATGTTATATAATTCATGTACTTCCAAATTGTAAATGAGGCTTGAAGAGCCCGGTTTCCAGGTAGCATCTTTGACATGCAGATCTTGAAGTGCCACATGAGTATCTGCTACATGTGCTTTTGTCTGTACCCTCTGAAATATTTTACTAAAGAAATAGTCTTAATAACGGACAGGACTTGAACACTTAGATTTAGCATCAGCAGGACTAAAACTCAATGGATCTACTAACATAACTTTCTCAAACTTGCTTGATCCAGTTCAAGTTCATGGAGAGCTAGAGCCTACCCCAGCAACAACGGGTAGAAACTAACCCTTTGAGACGGAGCCCGTCCATGGGAGGTCCTGCTCACACACACACACACACACACATATCCAAAAGGAGCCGATTGACTTAAACGGCACATCTTCTGGGATGTTTGAGGAAAACTGCAGTCCGTGGAGGACTGGACAGTCAGACCAGGCCAGTTTCAAATGGCCAGTTATCCAAACACACACAGACACATAAGAACGTAAGAAATCTGACAAACGAGAGGAGACTATTCACTCCATCAAGCTGCTTTGTTGAGCTGATAGCTAAGCTGTTCCAATAACTCATCCAGATTTCTCTTAAAAGTTGTCAAGGTTTCTGGTTCCGCTAGCGGTGGCTCTGATTTTAGGGATCTGTACTGGCAATCGGAAGGTTGCTGGTTCAAATCCCGTAAACGCCAAAAGTGACTCTACTTCGTTGGGCAAGGCCCTTAACCTGCAATTGCTCCGTCCTGGGTATGAAGTTAATCTCCATCCAGCCCTGCATGTAGGCCTTCCAACCTGCAGGGAAAAACCTTGGTGTTGGTGGCAGAATTGGCACTCCTGCCACCATAAAGAACCTCACCCTGTTCCACTCCATCTGAACTAGTGTGGTGCTGAGGTGTCACCCATTGCATTGCTGCACTCGGGTCCTAATCTGGGATCCTGAGTTGATTTGTCATTTGGTGGGTGCAACAATGCGCTGCATCAGTGCCTGCTCCTAACCTCGCTCTCTCTTTCTGCTTCAGCTCCATGTCTTGCTAGGTTGTTCCAGAGTCCCACAACTTTTCGTGTCAAAAAGTGCTTCCTGGCTTCAGTCTTAATTGCACTTGCCCTTAATTTCCACTAATGTTCATGAGTATGAGATTCACCCTTAAGCTAAAAGAATGTTGCTGGACCTTCTTTATTAAGGCCTTTGAGGATTTTGACCACCCGGATTAGGTCCCCATGCAGCCTCCTCTGCTCAAGACTAAACAGGTTTAATTCTCCAAGTTTTTCACAGTTCAGTCCCATGATGCACTTGGTTGCTCTCCTCTGCACCTTCAAGTGCTGCTATGTCTTTCTTGTACTGTGGTGACCAGAACTGCACACAATACTCCAGATGTGATCTTACCAGTGAATTTTATAGTTTGAGTGTAACATTCCTTGACTTAAATTAAACAGTTTTTATGATTTGACCTAACATTTTATTTGCCATTTTATTTGCTTCTGTGCATTGCTGAGTCGATTAAAATGTTGCATCAAAATAAACCTCTAAATCCTTTTCAGGGGCTGCTTCCTGTAGCTCATTGTCTTCCATCTTGTATTTAGACTCATTTAATAAATAATAAATAATGTAATACTGATGGTTTCCTCTTTGTGATTATATAACATTACATTACTTCAATTTATTATGTATTTTATTTTATGTTCATATATTTTATTTCTATTTACAGTATGTTTTATGTTAATTTGTTTTGTTTTTCTTTTACTCTATTATTGTAAAGCACTTTGGCCACAGCATTACTATGTTGTTTTAAATGTGCTATATAAATAAATTGACATTGACATTACTAGCCAATAAGGTTCTGCAGCATCAAACTTGCTTATGTATGAGGCTGATCAGCATGCTCCATAAATGGATGTTTCGGGGTGGCTTTCAAGGCACGTTCATGTGCGCACATTGTTATAAATGTAAATTGCTTTAAAATGTGTGTATAAATCTGATTTTTTGGGGGGGGTTCACATTTGCCCTTTTTTTGCCGTGAGTATATTTTTATGCTTACATTCTCTCAAAGTCTGGTCACTGTCTCTATGGAGGTAGCCTGTTCCCCCCGGTTGTCTCGTTTGAGCCCAAAAATGGGAAGGGTCAGGTTGATTGTAGAAATGTGTAACCTGTGTTTCCTCTCTTGCACCAAAAGCTGCTGAAATGGGCTCTGCATCCCTCAACCACAAATTGAAATCAGTAAATGAGTAAATAAATGACATTGACTTGGATAACAATATCCGCTCAATGTGACGATGTTCAGTAAAATGTACAGCATCCTCTGTAATAGCCTCATCTCTTGTGAAAGCAGGTCAGATTGTGACTATGTGAAAACTGAAGTTTTAGAACAGGTTATTTTATGATCAGCACATTTCAGTCAAAGGGTTATAAATAAATAAAATCTTAGGCACATATTATATAATCAACCCTGCATAAAGGGACTGATCATCTGACCAATTACTATAAGGAAGCCACTCGGAGAAACAGTCCAAACATTTAATGATCTCTAACATCCTGCTACCGCTCAGCAGTCCACTGCTGGAACATTGGGCCAAATGAGTGACATTTCTGAGTCATTTATTATTCCTCGAGTCCTTCAAGCAGAATGCTCTGGCAAGATAGCGTCGCTGGTCAACTCACAGGCCGGTTTATTTATACGTCCATCTTCTGAGAAACAGCCGAAAGTGAATGTCGTCCCCTATTTGAAATTCTGCTCATTCTTGCAGCAACACAATGTGCCATGTCCTGAAGGGAAAGCACCAAGCATTATTTGCCAGCATGAAGAGCAGTAGACTGGAAAGTTCAGGAGAGTGGAACTGACGGCTTGTACCTAATAAAAGTCAAGTGCTCAAACTATTTTCTCCACTTCTGCCTCTTAAATTTATAGGCCGGGCCTGAGAGGAATATTTTTTACTGCCACTATCTTCTCCTTAATCTGTATCATTTCATGCCAAACTTTTGATGCTGTCCATCCATCTATTCAACTATTATTTAACCCACTGAATCCAATTCAATGTTGGTGACTCGAGGCCTATCATGGCTGCACCCAGCACAAAGGCAGAAAGCAACCCTTGAACATTTGCCAGTCTACCCCGGGGCAATTATTCTCCAATAATGGTGCAGGGGGTGGCACTAATGCCTCACAGCTTTAGAAGACAGTATTGGAATTTCTGCCTGTGGACTAACTGTGTGGAGTTTGAATGTTCTCTCTGTGTCTGCCTTTGCCTGGATAGTCCAGTTGAGCGTCCCAGTGCTTTATAAGTTAGTTATTTGGTAGCATTTCCTGCAATGGCTTGGTGTGCTGTTCATGGTTGGCTCCTGCCGTTTCTGCTTTGATCGGCTTCTGCCACCCCCAGTAACAGACAATAAGATGAGTCTTTCATATTGAAGACCTTCTCACAATAAATAATGAAATTAGAAAAGACACTACTGTGGTGGGCTGGCGCCCTGCCTGGGGTTTGTTCCAGCCTTGCGCCCTGTGTTGGCTGGGATTGGCTCCAGGATATAGCGGGTTGGATAATGGATGGATGGATGGATGGATGGATGGATGGATGGATGGATGGAAAAGACACTAAATCGATAAGACAGCTCTTTGTATGTTATAACACCTTGTCAACAAAATTTGTGAAATATATGACGGAAGACGAAAAGATTTAGAGCCTGAAGCTGATAGGCATCTTCTTTAGTAGTGCTTTGTAGGTGGTCTCTGTACGCTAAAATATGTGAGTAACAAGTGTTGTGCATGAACTATTTCAGAAGAGTGCGTTCATTGAACAAGCTCATTTTTTTAGGAACAGTGAACTTAACGTAATGTATTTGCAAGTGAAGAACTTGAACGTGAGCGAGTTCAGTCTTAGGTGACATTTGGGATCTGGTTTAGGTCTTGTGGAGACTGGCTCGGACACAGACAGGCAGACACACTCAAGTCACCCAACACACGTTTATTTACATTAATATTTACATTGTCCATACCGTGCTCAGAAGCCCCAAAGACCCCAAAGTCCTGGCCACAACACAATGCCTTCTTCAGGCCACCTCCTTGTCCTCCTCCTGACGTCATCCTTCTTCCTCCCGACTCTTGACTCTGACTGAAGGGAGGCGGCCCCTTTTATCTACACCCGGATGTGCTCCAGGTGCTCCCCGGCAATCTTCCACCAACACTCCCCAGTGTGGCGGAAGTGTCGGCTGTGTACCCGGAAGCACTCCGGGTGTTCCCTCTTCTCTTCCCCCCAGCACTTCCTGGTGTGGCGGAAGCGCTGGGGTCCAGGGTCTCCAAGGCATCAGGTCACCCCCTGGCGGTGGCCACGGGCCCCTACAGGGTAGTGCTTCCAAGCTCTGTACCCGTGGCCCCCAATACAACCAGGGAGGACGCCCCCTCGTGTCCTGGAGGAGACACAAGCCCTCCTCCACTCCTCCTAGGCGTCCCGGCCGGGCATGGACACCCGCCGGGCACCACAGTCTATATTAAGTGTTTTGCCTTACTCTGTAATGTAGGGGTGGTGCCGAATCCGAATACGGTATTCAGATAAGAACAAATAGTGGATTTTTACAAATATTTATTCTGTACAAATTTTTATTTGTATTCAGAACAAATAACGTAGACTCAAATAGGCCCTGTCTGTGTCTGCCTGCTTTGTGCTTAAGTTGCACAAACCATTGACATGAGCACGCGGTGAAGCTCCACTTTTGCTTTTAGGAAAACATTGTACTTCGTGAGGCCAGTTTATATTTTTCCCCGTTGGACATGCAATATGTGATGTGAATTTTGACCGGCAGCGTAATAAGTTAGTTCACCTACATGATGGTTCCACAGTCACCATTCGTGTCACATGGTTGGAAATAGAGCGGTAATTTATATGTATACTTGCATCTATTTAATTTCTTTTTTGACTGAGAGGATATTAGCATAAATGGTTATACAGTATGTGCTGGTTGCTGGGTATAACTCAATAAAGTGTATTTAAATAAAAAAGTCTTCATAATTATTGTATTTTATTCAAGAACACTGTAACAGTCTAATATAAGGCATGCAAAATTGAAAAAAGTAAACTCATGGGTCATTTATTCTCACTCCTTAGAAAATACAAAAATGAACTGAACATGAACAAGTTCAAAATTGAAATGATGATCTATGAACGTGAATGTATTCATTTTAATCTTTGTGAACTGAACTTTGAGCTGATTTTTGTGAGGTATGAACTTGCACAACACTGTGAATAACAAGTCTCTACAACCCAACATGGAAAAAGATGGAACCATATGGAGAATGCAAATAAAAACAGAACACAGTCATTAGTAAATAATAGTACATGATCTTTGACCTGAAAGCAATGTAACAGCTATCATTGAAGGCAAAGGGTTGCCTACCATCCGAACCAGGATGGCTGGTTCCTTACCCAGTTGGGACACTTTGGTAATGGAAGGGTGGAAGGAGACGACTTCACAAGGCTATTTGCTCTCCCAGTACAACAGGTGGCAGCAGCTCTCTTTGGTGGGTCTCCCATATACACTTACCCGCAGGGCTGCTTGGGAATTGGAGTTCTGCTGGGTCTCATGTTAGCCACCAGGGGGAGTTTCTGCCTGACCTGGAAGTGCTTGTCCAGTAGCACCAGAGGTATTCCTGGGTCAGGTATGAAGGAAGCCACTCCTCCTCCTCCTCACTCAGGGAGTTGGAGTCAGGTGGAAGAAGGACAAAGGAGTGGAGGCCGAGAGAAGAACAGAAGAATTGTGTTATTTGTGATATCAAAGCCTTTTTTTGGAAGGGTTTTGTAAAAGTAAGCCTTTTATTGTACTGGGACTTCTGTTGTGGTGGTTGTTTCTGAAGTTTGGGGTGCCGCAACGACCCTAAACTGTTCACAAAGCCCATTATTTGATGTAACAACTAAATAATTTTTATTGATTTTGTGCTAAACACTTATTTTGATTTTGATACTTGCAACATATTCTAAAAGTGTTTGAACAATAAAGAATTTACGCCTAACTAAGGCCCTTCGTTGAAGATAACTCAATTTGGCAGGGCGGTCACCTCTAGGATTAGTCCTGGTGGCTTCAGATTTTTTTACATTTCACAATTATTGAGGCAACTGTGCTCCTGGGAATTCCCAAAGCTTTAAGGTTTTAGGGTTTTATCCCCCCTTGCCCTGATCTATGCCTCACCACCATTTAATCATGGAGGTCCACAGAGAGCTCCTTGGGCTTCATGTTTTAGTGTTTGACCTGACATTTTACTTACCTCATATACAAGTCTAAACAATGTAAAATCAGTTCAACGTGCCACAGACTTATCAAACTTATCGTGACGTTCCAGGCAAATCTCAAGTAGAATTATAACAAGCAGGATGAACCTGACTGCAATTTGGAGTGCCACAGCAAAAGGTCTGAGTATATATATATGAAGGAGAGATTTCAGTTTTTGACGTTATTAAATTTGCAAATCTTGCTGAAAACATGTTTTCAACTTGTTATTCTCGGTCATTGAGTGTTGATTGATAGGCAAAACTGGCAAATGTATCCATTTAAATTAAATCTACCACACAGTAACGAGTGCAGGAAATAAAGGGGTCTGAATACCTTCTGAACACAATACATATGTATATATGAGGAGAGGCACAAAAATAACCGGACTGGGCTTGGGGCTTTCCTGGAAAACCTCCTGGAGGTCGGCCGGATGTGAATCATAGAACTATATCCCTCCTACACGACTAGTGAATAGCCCAGTCAGCATTTGGTGAAAACATTGTCTTTAACCCATAGGAAAAATCTACTGCTCAAAGGTTGATCTTTGATGCTTAGGAGAGATTCTCTTTTACATTTAATTTAAGAATTGACTTTGTCACTGATGTTTCTCCTAAAAATTCATTAGGAATAATAGCTTTAGACAAAAAGGAGACATGAGACACAACTGAGGGAAAAGTAGTTAAAATTGAGAACTTGGCTTGAAAAACATGTGATATTTTGTCTTTCTAGTCTTGTTTTAAACTCTTTCAGGACTCTGTATTTTTTACTTATTATTAAACTGATGCCTTTCTCCAAGGTGAACTACAACATCTGCCAGTCTAGGGGGTGGCAGAGTGCATTAATCCTCTCTCTATTACCTCTGCAGACCCAGTGCGGGGAATCCCGGCTGGGTCTGATGATGTCATATAATGCATATAAAGCATTAAATGGCCAAGGTCCGGCTTACTTGTCTGAACTTATCATGACTTACAAACCAGAGAACACATTAAGATCTCAAGATACCGGTCTGCTTATGGTTCCAAGGATTAATAAAATAACAATGGGAGGTCGAGCTTTTAGTTACAGGGACCCTAAACTGTGGAATGGTCTGCCTGCTACTATAAAGGATGCCCCTTCGGTCTCAGCTTTTAAATCCCGGCTGAAGACTCACTACTTCAGTTTAGCACACCCTGACTAGAGCTGCTGATTAACTGTACAGACTGCATCTCTGTTGTTAGTCATTAGCACTAAAACATAAGTAACATGATAGTTATAATTGGATACTAAACCTCCCTGGAAAGGGGTCTGTCTTTGAACTGCCTTTCCCAAGGTTTCTTCCATTTTTCCCTACAAGGTTTGTTTTTGGGAGTTTTTCCTTGTCTTCTTAGAGAGTCAAGGCTGGGGGGCTGTTAAAGCCCATTGTGGCACTTCCTGTGTGATTTTGGGCTATACAAAAATAAACTGTATTGTATTGTATTGTATTGTATGTCGCTTCCGGTTCCCGTCTAGATGACGTTACTTCCCCTGACCGACCTTAAAACCCCGCCAACTACCTTCAGTTAATCAGTTCTGTTTTAGACTCAGTCTGTACACAATTGTGCATCTTATTTTGATCTTTTACAGCCAAGTATACGGGTAGCTGCCCCCACACCATGCTCTTCACCATATTATTACTTAGCACACAATACAAATACTTTCAACTTGTAAAAAACATGTCAAGACACTACTTGGAAAATCTGAGCCCATTGTGTGACTTTGTGATACTGGCTGAAATTCAGGGGGAGACACTTGTGAGAATATCAGGGTATTTTTGAGGTATTTTTTTCTCAAGAGGAAAATGTGAGAAGTATGAAACACAAAAAAAAGTCTGCATTTTATTTCTTTCAGATCTCATTGTTGTCTAGGAGAAACCAAAAAGATATTAAGGAAATCTCTTTTTTTTATTTTTTGTTACCATAGAAAGTAGGCCACCTGTGGCACCTGGTTGCTGGGATAGATACTAAGCTTTACCTCTACACTTATAATATTAAATAGTTTCTAAACTGTTTTGATAACTGCTGATTGGGAAAGGCCACAAGTCCCTCATTGGTAGAAAGTGGTGATTTTAATAGTGTGGACAGTGTAATTGTATTACTTTGAAAAGTCACAGTCAACTGAATATGATTTCTGAATTATTTTTAAAAGACACTAAGGTCTCTGCCATATCTCAGCCCTGAGAATTCTTGAGGTCTCCTCCATTCGAAGAGCAGGGGCGGATCTGACACCACACTACTCTCATTTTTAAAAGTGCAGCCACTTTGACATCACTCTCCATTTTCAGGAAATTAACAAAACATTCCACAGGGTCAATTTTTGCATATTGGCCAAGTTTTAACATGAAATCAACAAAAGCTTTTCTTACTGATGAACTGCCTGCCAAAATTAAATTTGGAAAATGTATATAAACATGTCTTTTTTTTTTTTGGCGAATCCTCTCTAAAAGCAAATGACAGCTCGGCTTCCTCCTAAAATCATCTGATGATTTCACGAGTCAAGTCTTCTTTTTAGACGGGCTGTCTGCTAAATGGGCTCATTTGGCAGTCCCAGATACAAACTACTCCCCAGAGCATTTGTGTGAAGTACAGGCTGACATTTTCCTTTTACTTCTGCTTTTCAGAAATTACTTCTGATAGACTTCTCTACACCCAGCTGCTTCACCTGCCTCCACGTGCGCCTCCACATGAGGCAGAAACACACTAGCGTGCTCCTCCTGAGCAAGCTGCGTTGGATTACGTTAGACTTGAGAGATGCGACAAATGTCTGGGGGAGTTGAATTCAATTTTAACTGTTAAAGTGTATGTAATGATGCAAAGAAGTATGGAAAAAATGTTAAAAGACAACATTTTAAGAAAAAATCAGCTTTCATTTCATATATCAAATTATTGCAAATGTCATGAAAAGAACCATGAGAATGAAAGATACTAATTTCTTCTTTTGGCTGCTCCCATTTAGGGGTCACCACGGCTGATCATCCATCTCCATCTATCCCTGTCTTTTACATCATTTTCTGCCACACTGACTGCCTTAATGTCCTTCCTCACCATATCCATAAACCTCCTCTTTGGCCTTCCTCTTTTCCTCTTGCTTGGCAGTTCCATCCTCAACACTCTTTTCCCGATGTACCCCTCATCTCTCCTCTTCACGTCCCCAAATAATCTCAATCTAAACTCTCTCTCTTGGTCACCAAACTGTGTTGTCCCTCTAATACTAGCTTTTCTAACCCCATCTACCCAAGTTACTCGTAGCATCTTCAACTCTTCCATTTCCAGCTCTGCCTCCTGTCTTGTCCTCAAGGCCATCATCTCCAAATCATACAACATAGCTGGTCTCACTACCATTTTCTAGACCTTCCCTTTCACTCGTGCAGGTACTCTTCTATCACAGAATGAAAGACATTAACTGTTAACACATCATCTATATATATAATTCACTAAGTCCATGGCAAGCAAGACACAAGCAAGACATGGCAAGCAAGACAGAGCCATGCCCACCAACAATTCACTAAGCAGCCGACCATGGCATGTAAGACAGAGACCAGACCATGGCAAGCAAGACGCACACAAGTCCATGCAAGCAACCAACAATTCACTAAGCAGCCGACCATGGCACGTAAGACAGAGACCAGACCATGGCAAGCAAGGCACACACACGACAGAGCCCAGCCCGCCAACTCTAACCCTCCTCCTGCGTCCACCCTTGCTCTCGAGGCATGAGCAGGCAGTGCGCATGGTGTACGCACGGAAAGCAGGCGGGACGAGTTTCACACCAAACAGAATTGTTTTTAATGCATATTTGCGTTTTATTGTTCAGAAGCTAATCACATTTTATCGTTTTATTATTATTTTCCAAAAGTAAAACATCGAATGCCTAATAAGGACAACTTGCGGTTGTGGGTGTTGGCAGCTGTACAAGGGCAGCAAAAATTCACTTTGACTCGGGCGGCATTACTCCACGCGCCAGTACTTCTTGCAAAGTACTGGTTGACAACCATAAGCACATACGTTTGGACAAAGTGGATTCAGATTAAGGGATGGATGTTGATGTGCAAATCTGTGGTAATAAATAAATTTTAACTTGCGAAGTCTTTCGTATTTTCTCTCCTTTAACTTCGATTCAGTCGTGCGACATTCCCATGAGCACTCTGTATGATATTTGAATATTTGAATATTGTAGGCTGGTGGTGATGGCCATGCCCAGTAGTTGTTCTATACCGTGTCCTGAGTCGCTTTCTCCCGCGTCCACCCTCGCTCTCGAGGCATGCGCACTGCCTGCTCATGTGCCCGCCCCCAACTACTCACCTGAGTCGCTTTTGTCTGTGTGCAGTTCACATGCACTTGTGAGTCACGTTGACTTGACTGTTCAATTTCCTGTTAGATTGGTCATCGCAATGACAATTAATAAGGTACAGGGCCAAACTTTAAAAAAGATATGCCTGTATCTGCCAAACCCAGTTTTCAGTAACGGACAATTGTATGTTGCTCTCTCCAGAGTTCCATCTTTTCAGTCTTCCTCAAACCCACCCCCTTTGGACAACTGTATCTTTCAGGAAGTGTTCACCCATCAATAAATAATTATGCGGCGTATGCTACGCCGCGGGTTGTCTATCTACCTGCTACAGTCCACATGTACCTCTGAGCCACGTTGACTTTTCATTATTGTTTTCGGTTCCGGTTGCTTTTCTATATATAATCCACCAAGTCGCCCGACCATGGGATACGCACGCACGCATGACAGCGCCCCGCCCGTCAACTCTAACCCTCCTCCTGCATTCACTGCAATGTACTGGAATGCAGTACATTGTGTTGCTATCTCCAGAGTTCCATCTTTTCAATCACTCACAGTCGTATCCTCAAACCCACCCCATTTGGACAACTGTGTCTTTCAGGAAGTGTTCACCCATCAATAAATAAATATGCGGCGTACGCCGCGGGTTGGCTAGTTATCATTAATTTCCTTTCTTTTTTCTTAGCTTGTGCTGGTTGCTTTTAACTGGGGACCTATCAGGTCTTATTGTCCAATGGTCAATGCACCTGGGTGGCACTCACTTTACCTAGCACTTCATCAAGATATTTTTGTTGACCTAGTCGAGCAGTTCCAAGTACTCTGACTACAACGAGAATCACACAAGCCTTTGTATTCCACATGCTCGAAATCTCAATCTCGAGGTCTTTGTATTTACTAAGTTTTTCTGTGTCTTTGACTGAGACATTTGCATCATCTGGAATGGTTATGTCAAGTAGCAGACATCACCTCTTGCTTCTGTGTTGGAGAATGATGTCCAGTTGGTTGGCTCCAATGAGACAATTGGTGTTCACAGTCATATCATACATGACAACGGTGTTCTTGATTTTGATGACCTTTTCAGAATGGTGATTATACCAATATCAGGCACTGCAAGGGAAAAGTTCACAAGGATTGACCAGGCAGGTAACTAGCTATCTGAATATGTTGATGAGTTTGTTCTTTTGCTGCTAGCTTTGAGCATCCACCAACAATATGAATGATGGCTGTTCTTGTTGCTGCCATATCCTGCAATTGCTAACAACGTCCACCTTGAGAATATTCCTCTGGTGATAATGTTGAGTTAAGTGTCTGATCCTTGGCTGCACATGAGGAGATTCTCTGTTTGGCCCTTCAGCCCTCGCAATCATCCAAAGGTCAGTTTAATGTCGACACAGTTGTTTGATGTCTATATGTAGAACTCACCATGGAATGGCTTTAACCTTATTTTTTTCTTTAATTCGTGAAGTATTCATCATGGTCTTTATGTTATTATTAATTAAAAAGTGATTAAGGCTTTGGGCCTCAGATCCTGAGGTTTTGGGTTTGAATTCTGTGACTGACATTGTGTGACCATGAATAAGTCACTTCTCCTGCCTCTGCTCCAATTAGAACCAATGGGAACCAATTGTATCGCAGATGTAGCAACTCACCGTGGACAAAGGTGTTAGCCAAATCAGTCAGTCAGTCAGTCATTATCCAACCCGTTACATCCTAACACAGGGTCATGGGGGTCTGCTGGAGCCAATCCCAGCCAACACAGGATGCAAAGCAGGAATAAATCCTGGGCAGGGTGCCAACACACACTAAGCACACACTAGGGACAATTTAGAAGTGCCAATCCATCTAACCTGCATGTCTTTGGACTGTGGGAGGAAACCCATGCAGACACGGGGAAAACATACAAACTTCATGCAGGGAGGACCCGGGAAGCGAACCCAGGTCTCCTAACTGCAAGGCAGCAGGACTACCACTGTGCCACCATACCGCCCTCAGCCAAATCATCCATCCATCCATCCATCCATTTTCCAACCCGCTGAATCCAAACACAGGGTCACGGGGTCTGCCGAAGCCAATCCCAGCCAACACAGGGCACAAGGCAGGAACCAATCCGGGCAGGGTGCCAACCCACCGCAGGACACACACAAACACACCCACACACCAAACACACACTAGGGCCAATTAGAATCGCCAATCCACCTAACCTGCATGTCGTTGGACTCTGGGAGGAAACCCACGCAGACACGGGGAAAACATGCAAACTTCATGCAGGGAGGACCCGGGAAGCGAACCCAGGTCTCCTAACTGCAAGGCAGCAGGACTACCACTGCGCCACCATACTGCCCTCAGCCAAATCAATAAATATAAAATACTCTTGATGGCATTGAAACTAGATGCCATTGTTTGGTGACAAGTGTCGGGTTTGAAGTATCACCACTTGATTTCTTCAGCAATTATGGCAAGAAAACATTTCCTCCTCTGTTTCTCGTGCCTAATTATGAGATCTGAGATATTTGTTGGTTCCAAGCTTGACGTATATTCTAAGGCTGACAAGAACTCTCTTGTATGTTCTCTCCAGCTCAATGAGTCCAAGGCCACCACCTCTTCCTAGAATGTACGTTTGGTATACGTCAGCTTTTGGGAACAGGACACCATACATAGTAGCTTTTTGATCTTCCCGTACATCTCCTGCATTTCCTACTCTCTCCAGTTAATACTGTACTGTGTAATTATTACTATTATTATTATTATTGTTGTTGTTTTTCTTATATTTAATGGTAATAGCAATGGTCCTTATAGTGATCAATTCTGCTGGAGAAAAAACCTGGGGAGTCATTTATAAAGCTTGCGTACGAACAAAAAGAGGCTGAAAATGTGCATACGCAATTTCCCACAGAAACATCATGCTTTATAAAAGAAAACTTGACGGTTGAATGTGTATATATTTACAGTCTCTGACTCATGTGTATGCAACATTTTAGACAAATCATCCAGCAGGGAAATGCAGCCAAGCCAGCTAAATGACGAATCACGTGTATAATAATTCATATCACTGAGCCATAATGTGTGTTGATATAACAAACATACTACACTTCAGAAATAACAAATGATACACAGAATGTTTTTTGATATCCGTTTTAGAGGGCCAATGCTACGTATTTGCACCAAAGAACATTTTTTGGTTATTTGTCTGTTTGTATTGGCTACCTGTTTTCATGTGTCAGGGAACTGGCCAACAGGTCAGGAATACCTCAGCCAAGCTTCACTCCGTCATGCCCGCTGTACTGGAAGCCATTACCTGACTAGCAGTCGCTACTTCCAGTTTTCGTAGGTGTTGGTGCACATACATAAAACATAACATGTTATTGCCAACGTAAAATGGCAATTTGCCGCAGTGTCCGGTTCTAATAACATAATCAGAGCAATTCACTGCACTCATATTGAACTAAGAGCACATAAAAATAATAATAATAATAATAATAATAATGCATTTTATTTATAGGGGCACTTTACATCAGCAGTAAATCTCAAAGTGCAACATAAAAAGATTAAACAAAGGCAAGGCAAGATAAAAACACAGATAAAACAACAATAATTATAGCATTCTTGTTAATATGCTAATATGCTACATAGTGAGACTGACGCTGCTTCTGTTAACTATAAACTGTTATATTCTGTTAATGCACAAATAATTCAAGATGTTACTAGAAAGACATCATATCTCAGTCACCCAGTTCAAATCATGATTCATTTATTTTGAGTCTAAGCAGTTTTGACAGACATTTGGCTGTATGTTTTGGCTGGCTTGTTGATAACCCTAATCCTAACCCTGTACTATACATTGTAACAGCAATCAGGTCATTACATGTGCAAGATGGTAGCGGCGATCTGCTCAGATAGTGGCGCCTTACTCTTTTCCCTGACCCCCAGAACGTAAAGGAGAGGTGTTATAATGCCATCCATGAGCTTGTGTTTTCAGTTGTGGAGCACAGCCAGATACTCTTGAATGCAGGTGGCAGGGTCTCGACGTGTGAGGAGTGAGGCTGCCCTATCAGTCAGCGAAGTTTCACAGCATCATGATTGCATATGTATGAGGCGGATTAGCATGCTCCATATATGGATGTTTCAAGGCTGTGCTCAATATGCATTCACATATGTATTGTCACACACGTGCACATAGGAGACAGTCTAACAGCATAGGTGAGACTAAGACGCAGAGTCGGTGGTTGATTTGTTTTGAACCTAGTTTTGTAAAACTTGACTTATTTGTATGGAGTGTTATTTGATTTTAATAAAATCAATAAAATGCAAAAAAAAAAAAGAGAGACTAAGAAGCAGATTCGGGGGTTGATTACTTGCACTAATGCCTTTTCTGCTTCCTTCAGAAGGAAAACCCACCTAGAACTCTTCCCACTTCCAGCACAAGAAGACACCTTCCTACAGACAACATTTCACTCGAGGACCCACTTCTTCCTGCCCTCCAACTATATAACCCGACCATTATTTTCTTTAGATGTCTCTGTTAAGGGGCAGCATGGTGGCGCAGTAGGTAGCACTGCTGCCTCGCAGTTAGGAGACCTGGGTTCGCTTCCCGGGTCCTCCCAGCGTGGAGTTTGCATGTTTTCCCTGTGTCTGCGGGTCTTTCCTCCGGGTGCTCCAGTTTCCTCCCAGGTTAGGTGCATTGGCGATCCTAAATTGTGCTTGGTGTGTGTGTATGCACACCCTGTGGTGGGATGGTGCCCTGCCCGGGGTTTGTTTCCTGCCTTGCGCCCTGTGTTGGCTGGGATTGGCTCCAGCAGACCCCCGTGACCACTGTAGTTAGGATATGGTGTGTTGGATAATGGATGGATGGTTGGCTCTGTTAGGACTCTGTCCTTAATGATTACTCACTGGAAATCTTTACTTTGCAACAATGTTCCAGTATAATGGGTGGAGTCCCCAAAATGTTATCCTGTCCTCGTCCCTCTTTTACAGTATGCATATTTACAGTACAAGGCAATTGTGACTTATAAAGGGTAAATGGAGTAGAAATGTGAGTACACCAGGTTTTATAAATCTGATTTGGCATTTTCCTGTTTTTTGGCCTGTGCATATTTTCACTCTCAAATTAATGCAATGTTTTATAAATGAGGCCTCGTCCCTGAGGTAATGTATTGAAATAAAAGTTCATTAATCAAATTTAGTCTGTAATTACTGCTTTTATTTTTATTATTAATTGCAGCAGTACTCATAGTTACAGTATAGTAGCATTTTCCTACTGGTTTTAAACCTGAATTACAATAATATACATACATACAAATGAACAAATAGACTCCAGAGCATAACCTAGCAACACTGGACACAAGGCAGTAAATAGTCCTGAGCATGGCACCAGTCTATTCCAGAGTATAACAGTAACAAAGTTTGTACACATACAGTTACAAATCTTCTTAATCCAATACTCAGTTCACAGGCAGTCAGAGCTGTTTCCAGGTATACCAGTCCATCACTCACATTCATACCTTTGGGAATGTAAGAAAAACTGGAGTACCCAGAGAAAACTCCCAGACTCCTCATAGACAGCAACTGGGGGCAGGACGTGAGTCAAGGACACTGGATCAGTGATGCAGCAGCATGCTACCCCTTGCAAAATGTAGTCCATTATTATTATAATACCTTCCTCTCATCACTCTATGGTACGCTGGTGCATTTGCCAGAGGTCAACCAAACCCCTCAGGCTTTGAATTCAGCTTGTTGTTCAGCAAAGAATGCGGGCCGTGCCAAGGAGTGCCATCTTCTAGATCTCTTTCTCACTGACTCTACACTGGAATTTGTCCAGCTGCATTTGGAACCCGATCTTGATGGTCTCCAGTGCGTCTATGACTATTGGAGCCACCCTTGTCCTTGTCTTCCACATGAGTCTGACTTCGATCTCTAGATCTTTATATTTCCTCTTTGCCTCCTTGCTCAGGAAGTTGTTGTCATCTTGGATTGTATTATTATTATTATATATTTGTTTATAACATAAATTTGTGGCTGCTGAGGTGTCCATGTTGTGACCTGACACTTAAGTTTTAACCCAGTAATTTGGAGAGAATGTGAGAAGTTGAAATCAGAGCAATCTTCTGCTCATCTTAGGCTGTACTTTGTCCTAGCAGTTTTGGCAGAATCTTATTGAATCCCGTTGTTATTATCAATATTAGTAATAGTAGTAGTAGTAGTAGGCTCAGATGCAGCCAGGAAATTTTTTTTTACGGATTTTACATTTTCTTTTCCCTTGAAAGGCACTTTAAAATTTTGGGATATTTTATGTATATTTTTAAGATTTACCCCTTTCAGGTTTGTATAGGCCAGGACAAACCATTACAGTTGGAGTTAAGCCTTTTGGGGTAAAGCAGAGGCCTGGCCTGGCTTCAGGAGCCTTTAGAAGCCCTCACATCCTTTCTCACTGTGGCCCTGGCTCCAAATCATACCAACGGAATTAAGAAGAGAAACGGTTCTCATAGGTTCTCCTTGTGAAGTGCCTGATCGTCACTTACTCAACCTCACACATGCACACACACCCACAAACACAAACAAACATCCTCCGTGTCCTTTCTGACAGAATCTCAGTCTTTCTCACTACCAGGTCTGTGTGGGCTCTTGTACTAGAACTGGCAGTAACACTGCCTTTTGTTACTGAAAACAGAAGTCAGTGAGACCGGGGTGACTAATATTACAATACCCCAAAGTGAAAGTGTCAATGTCAAAGTGAACTTTATTGTCATCTCAACCATATACAAGTATACAGATAGACGAAACTGCGAAGCTCAGGGTCCACAGTGTAACAACATCCATCCATCCATCCATTTTCCAACCCGCTGAATCCGAACACAGGGTCACGGGGGTCTGCTGGAGCCAATCCCAGCCAACACAGGGCACAAGGCAGGAACCAATCCCGGGCAGGGTGCCAACCCACCGCAGGACACACACAAACACACCCACGCACCAAGCACACACTAGGGCCAATTTAGAATCGCCAATCCACCTAACCAGCATGTCTTTGGACTGTGGGAGGAAAGCGGAGCGCCCGGAGGAAACCCACGCAGACACGGGGAGAACATGCAAACTCCACGCAGGGAGGACCCGGGAAGCGAACCCAGGTCCCCAGGTCTCCCAACTGCGAGGCAGCAGCGCTACCCACTGCGCCACCGTGCCGCCAGTGTAACAACATGATGTGCAAATAATAATTTAAAAATAGAATTAAAATTTAAATTAAAATTAAAACACAAACAAGACAAGACATTGCGCAAAGACAAGACAAAGAAGTAGCAGCAATATTGATGTGTAAGATATGTAATATAATAAATAAATAATAAATAATAGATATAGATAATACAGAAATTATTAGTGTATGATAATAGTTGTTTAAGACGTGTAAACAATGACAGGTCAGAATGTTTCACAGCAGAAGGATAACAAGAGTGTCAAAATACTTAAACGTCAGTAGGAGATTTTCAGTTCTTCTCTACATGCACACTCGTCTTTGCAGGACAGTGGCTCACATGTATAAAGGTTCTATTTTTAGAGGTGGTTGAGGCCGTGTGGAAGGTCCCAGGGGGCAGCCTGGTGTTAAGGAGTCTAACAGCTTGGGGGTAAAAACTCTCCTGCAGCCTGGCAGATCTGGCTCTGATGCTGCAGTATCTTCTCTTGGATAAATGAAATGAAACAAAATGAAACACAAATCCAAAGAAAGCTTAATAGTAGTGAAGGAGGGAATGAAAACAAAACTGAATGTCATTATGAAAAATGCTGCACATTCTCTCTGACACAAAATCTATCTATCTATCTATCTATCTATCTATCTATCTATCTATCTATCTCTATCTATCTATCTATCTATCTATCTATCTATCTACAGTTAGGTCCATAAATATCTGGACAGAGACAACTTTTTTCTAATTTTGGTTCTGTACATTACCACAATGAATTTGAAATGAAACAACTCAGATGCAGTTGAAGTGCAGACTTTCAGCTTTAATTCAGTGGGGTGAACAAAACGATTACATAAAAATGTGAGGCAACTAAAGCAGTTTTTTAACACAATCCCTTCATTTCAGGGGCTCAAAAGTAATTGGACAAATTAAATAACTGGAAATAAAATGTTAATTTCTATTACTTGGTTGAAAACCGTTTGCTGGCAATGACAGCCTGAAGTCTTGAACTCCTGGACATCACCAGATGCTGGGTTTCCTCCTTTTTAATGCTCTACCAGGCCTTTACTGCAGCGGCTTTCAGTTGCTGTTTGTTTGTGGGCCTTTCTGTCTGAAGTTTAGTCTTCAACAAGTGAAATGCCTGTTCAGTTGGGTTAAGATCAGGTGACTGACGTGGCCATTCAAGAATTTTCCACTTCTTTGCTTTAATAAACTCCTGGGTTGCTTTGGCTGTATGTTGTGGGTCATTGTCCATCTGTATCATGAAACGCCGCCCAATCAGTTTGACTGCATTTAGCTGGATTTGAGCAGACAGTATGTCTCTGAACACCTCAGAATTCATTCGGCTGCTCCTGTCCTGTGTCACATCATCAATAAACACGAGTGTCCCAGTGCCACTGGCAGCCATGTACGCCCAAGCCATCACACTGACTCCACCGTGTTTTACAGATGATGTGGTATGCTTTGGATAATGAGCTGTTCCACGCCTTCTCCATACTTTTTTCTTGCCATCATTCTGGTAGAGGTTGATCTTGGTTTCATCTGTCCAAAGAATGTTTTTCCAGAACTGTGCTGGCTTTTTTAGATGTTAATTTAGCAAAGTCCAATCTAACCTTTCTATTCTTGAGGCCTATGAGTGGCTTGCACCTTCCAGTGCACCCTCTGTATTTACTTTCATGCAGTCTTCTCTTTATGGTAGACTTGGATATCGATACTACCCCCTGGAGAGTGTTGTTCACTTGGTTGGCTGTTGTGAAGGGGTTTCTCTTCACCATGGAAATGATTCTGCGATCATCCACCACTGTTGCCTTCCATGGACGTCCAGGTCTTTTTGAGTTGCTGAGTTCACCAGTGCTTGCTTTCTTTCTCAGGATGTACCAAACTGTAGATTTTGCCACTCGTAATATTGTAGCAATTTCTCGGATGGGTTTTTTCTCTTTTCTCGGTTAAGGATGGCTTCTTTCACCTGCATGGAGAGCTCCTTTGACCACATGTTGTCTGTTCACAGCAAAATCTTCCACATGCAAGCACCACACCTCAAATCAACTCCAGGCCTTTTATCTGCTTAATTGATAATGACATAACGACGGACTTGCCCACACCTGACCATGAAACAGCCTTTGAGTCAATTGTCCCATTACTTTTGAGCCCCTGAAATGATGGGATTGTGTTCAAAAAATGCTTTAGTTGCCTCACATTTTTATGTAATCGTTTTGTTCACCCCACTGAATTAAAGCTGAAAGTCTGCACTTTAACTGCATCTGAGTTGTTTCATTTAAAATTCATTGTGGTAATGTACAGAACCAAAATTAGAAAAAAGTTGTCTCTGTCCAAATATTTATGGACCTAACTCTATCTATCTATCTATCTATCTATCTATCTATCTATCTATCTATCTATCTATCTATCTATCTATCTATCTATCTATCTATCTATCTATCTATCTAAAATACATTTCAGCAAATCAGACAGCCCCACAATGCCATGCTGTTCCCACTTCCAATTATATCAAACCTTTCATAACTTAACCCCTGGCTCCAGAACTGAACCGGGTGTCAGCATGAAACACGACTCCTCACTAAGAACTCAAGGCCTGATCTTACCCCAGCTATGACTGCGCACAGAGTGCCATCAGCTTATCCTCTCTGTGCACATCCACTTGCCGAGTGCTTTTTGTATAAGAAGAAAACTGATACTGCAGAAAGTAGGGAATGACTAATATGAATGAACTCTAAATACATCATATCATTTTCTATTGAATTTTTAGATTTTACATTTGACCTTTCTTACATTTTGTATTTTAAGGTTGTCATTTATATTTGACCTTTCTGATTTACATCTTATATTTGCTTTTCAGATCTGACTATTTGCACCTATAAATTATCAATAACTCACATGCAGCATGTAAGTTGTACAGAACTCATGCCACACTCATTGTCATGTCACATGTTATTTCTACATGGTTTGACTGAAATGTATGCAGATTTCCTTAAATGAAAGTCTGCAATGTGCACTTTAATCACGTCTGATTTTTCATTTTAAATGTAGAACAGAGGGGTCAATCAATGAAAAAATGTGTCTTTGTCCAAAGCATTATGGAGGGCTATATATAAGTAGGGGGGGATCTACAACGTTGTACTGTGACACAAATGAAGCTTAAGCTTTAGTGCCCCTAATTCCAGAGGAGCCCCAAAAGTGAGTTTAGTCCACATTGCTTAAAACATTTGGGTGTCTACTGTATTAAGTTTTAAAAAAATAATAATAACTTTACAGTGTAATTAGTACAGCAATCTGAGATGCAGTGGTTACATTTTTAAAAAAAAATTGTGGTGCTTTGTCATGGACCAACCCCATTACAGAAGATAACAACGGTTATCCAGAACTCGTTGCGGCTTGCAAAGTGGCCAGCATAGTGGTTCGAGCCTCAGGGCCCCAAAATGTAGCTCCACCACTGTATATAAGTAAGACAGTTTGGCAGATAAGTGAGACATCTGCTATAAAAGCAGTGTATTTTACATACTGTACACTTGTGACATGAATAATTAAGCTGGGTATTTATCATATAGTCATTCCTGGAGGGCCGCAGTGGCTGCAGGTTTTTGTTCCAACCCAATTGTTTAATAAGAAACACTTATTGCTCTAGAAACACTTCTGCTTCACTTTAGTTGTCTCACTCGTTAAGATTTTGAACCCTTATTGCTTATTTAAGTCTTAAACAGCCTCATTCTCGGTTTTTAATTGCTCCTTATTAGCAATAAGATGCAAATGACAAAAGAAACCAGCAGTTATCCATTTTGCTTGTTACCCTTTACACCTGTGTGTATTTATCGTGCACTATTTGGTTTAATTAAATACTTGGAAGGAAAGAGAAGAGAAAAAAATGAAGGATTGAGAATTACCCATCCATTTTACACTTCAAAGTATTTGGATGATATCCTTAGAATGGAAAAAAAATCTAGAATATGAGAATGACTTGACATAGCAGAGTTAAAGCACTACAAGCGATGAAACGTAATTATTGGCAAGGATTGTTTTCTAATTAAGCAACTGGGTTGGAACAAAAACCCGCGGCCCTCCAGGAATGACTTTGCCCACCCCTGATATAAGCAATACTCAGCAATAATCAGCTGAGTAGTTAACATTTAAGACAGATATTTAATTGACACTTAAGTTAGAATTTTATCATTTAAATTGGATATGGGCATTATAAGCCAAAATGTTTAAAGTCAAGCTGTATATTTAAGCTGAATATTGGACATATAAAGTGAAAGCATTTAAGGTGGACAGGTGCAATAAGGAGGCAGAAATTTTCCATATAAGTTGCAAATCTGACATCAATTAAATGCTTTCAGTATTGAGAAAAGGGCTATATAAATGTAAAGAATTATTATTATTATTATTATTATTATTAAAGCTGGTTATTTGTGTGGTGTAGTGTTTTAAGTTTTGTACCTTAAACCCTGAGATTGTGGGTTCAAATCCCACTACTGACACATGGTGACCCTGAGCAAGTTACTTCTCATGCCTGTATTTCTATTGGAAAAATAAAATAAATGTAACCAATTGTATCTCAAATGTTTTATGTTACCTTGAATACAGGTGTCAGCCAAATAATACAGGAATTTCCATAGGAGATAACATCTTAACAGAAGCATTCTGCTCTTCATTTTCACCTAAAACCAATCTTATTTGGACTCATGGAACTGGCCAGAGGTGCAGCACTGTGGCCAAGTGGCCAAAAAATGGGACTGGAGAGCATAAGGCTGCTGTGTCAGATCCAACCAGTGATTCCCAGTGTCATACTGAGCAATTTACTAAGCTCACCAGGGCTGCAACTGGATGTATGGAGGTAATGCCTTCTCCTCTATTACCCTCACAAATCAAACATCCTCCAAGCTAGAAGTCCCCATTCCTCTATCACAGGCCCTACATAAGATGCCACAAAGCCGGAATTCGACATTCATTCTTGGATCTGCACATTAAGGCCCGGTTTGAAATCGTGTGCCCTCCATGCCTTACTTACAACAAGGCTGGTCACTAACTGTAGTCAGAGAGACAAGAAATAGTTAGAATATTCCAATTCAATTCATCTTGTGGGGGTTATAAGAACCTGCACTAATTTATAGGCAAACATTTAACATACTGTAAGTAAGAAAATACTTCTACCAACTTAAATAAGTAGCAAATGGCTCTTACAGAAGTCTTCACTGTCAGCATTGTTCTAAGGTTTTTTTATTTTTTAATGATATGGTGTTATCATTTCTGCCTTTAGAGCACCGGGAGGATAACTGGCTATCTAAGGATCAGCATGTTAGTACTGAGGAACATGCTGTGTTTTTACAATTCAATGCACACACTCAGACAGCAGACTGCGGACCATAAACTATTTGATTTAGCATCAGTGAACAGGGTCCCTTTTTTCTACAAACTGGAGATTGAACTAACAATGACAAACGTCAAAGTCCAGTATAATATCCGTGTGCAGAGGTGAACACATTTGTCAGTCCCCTTGTAGCTCCTGAAAAGTGATGACATGAAACGCCATTGTCTCCTGTAGACCTGCCTGCCTTTGACATGTCATCGTGTAAAAACAATGCAAGTATGAAAAGAGATTATTCTATAAAGGTATTCTAAAATGGCCTGGACACATTTGTTGGGACCCCTAGAAAAGATCCTAAATACTTGGATTTGAATGATTTTCCAAACTATTCATTTGAATTTGTATCACACATGACTCCAATCACATAATCAGTCATTCATCCGATTTAAATGCAGAAAAGTCGTCACTCTGCTGTTTGGTGTCATCATGTGTCCCACACTGAACAAAGGAGAGGGCTGTCTGAGGGGATCAGAAAGAAAATGATAGACAAGCATGTTAAAGGCAATGGCTAGAAGGCCATCATCTCCAAGCAGCTTGATGTTCCTTTGAAGACAGTTGCAAATATTATGAACAAGTTTAAGGTCCATGGGAGTTTAGCCAACCTTCCTGGACACGACGACAAGAGGAAATTCAACCCCGGAATGGGCAGACAGAGAGAGAAAGAGAATAGAGACAAGAATTCAAAGATAACTTCCAAAGTGACACAAGATGAACTCCATCGGTGTCTGATTGCACCATCCGTTGCTTTTTGAGGGACTCAATGGAAGAAGACCTTGGAGGACTACAAGTAAAAAAAAGCCAGACTGGAGTTTACTAAATGTCTACTGACAAGCCACAGTGCTTCTGGGAGAATGTCCTTTGGACAAATGGGACCAAACTGGAGCTTTTTGGCCAGTCACATCAGCTCTGTGTCCGCACGTGAAAAAAATGAAGCTTTCAAAGAAAAGAACAGCACTGTACTATGAAACATGGAGGAGGCTCGCTTATGTTTTGGGGCTGCTTTGCTGCGTCTGCCACGGGGCGCCTTGTAGTCTCATGTGAGGAACTCTCAAATGAGACAACACCTTAACAAAGCCATCATTCTCTTTTTTTTTCACCCAAAATCAATTCTATTTGGACTCATAGAACTGGCCAGCAGTGCCGCAGGATAGTTTACAGACCAAGGAAAGGGACTGGAAATTTACTACAAATTAAAACAAAAAGTATATCACCAATTCAGAAAGAAGCATACAGTTTTAAATGCTGCTTATTGAACATTCGCTCTCTTGGCACTAAAGCTGTTTTGGTAAATGATATTATATTAAGTACAAAATCTGATCTGTGTCTTCTCACCGAAACCTGGCTTAGTAAATGTGACACTGTACCCCTAGCTGAGGCGTCACCAGATGGATACTCGTTCCTTCATAAGTCTAGAGATTCAGGTCGAGGAGGGGGCCTTGGAATAATTCATTGTAACAAAATGAAAATCACTTCTAAAAATATAGGCAACTTTACATCCTTTGAAGCATTCATTTTAAATATTAAAACAGATTCCAACACAATTATAGTGCTAGTCTATAGACCACCAGGGCCGTATTCATTGTTCATGTCTGAATTTAGCAACCTTTTATCTGACTTGGCTATAAATTATGATCACGTAGTACTGATGGGAGATTTTAATGTACACATTGATGTGGAAACTGACACTTTTAGCAAATGTTTTACTTATTTGTTAAATTCAGTAGGATTTTGTCAGAATGTCAAAGGTCCAACTCATAATCATAACCACACATTAGATTTAATTATAACTTACAAAGTTGAAATTCAAAATTTAATTATACTCCATTAAATGAAGTTATTTCTGATCACACTTAATTACATTTGATTTGGTCCTGCCCTTGCGAACACACTCCCAGATTAAAACAAAGACAGTGCGACATCTAGATTGTAATTCTGCTTCAAAATTTATAGATACTTTGAGTAAGTCGAGTGTAATTGTGGAAAACCATTTAGATCAGTTAACATCAAATGTAAACACAGAAAACAATTTAGATGAGCTAACATCACATTATAATGTGAACCTTGAGAGATGCTCTGGACACAGTGGCTCCCCTTAAAACAAAAGTGATCAAAGCACATAGAAACTCTCCCTGGTTTAATGAAAACACTCGAGCTCTTAAATTAGAGTGTCGAAAACTGGAACGCAGATGGAGAACAACAAAGCTACAGGTCTTTCAAATTGCATGGACAGAGAGTGTTAATAAATATAAAAAAGCCCTCTTTAAAGCTCGGTCAGAATATTATTCTACATTAATAGATAGCAATAATAAAAATCCTCGGCACTGTTTAGAACAGTGGCTAAATTAACAAATGGAAATTCAGATCAACAGTGCAAAATACCAACAGACATTAGCAGTACAGACTTTATGAACTTCTTCAATGAGAAAATTAAAAATATAAGATCCCAGATCTCTGCATCACAGTACAAACCAAATACTAGCTTAGCAGACCCTGTCTCACATTGCACTCAGCACTTTAGTAATTTTAATCCTGTAACTGAGCAGGAAGTCTTAAGTTTAATTTCTAAAATGAAGCCCCACTACTTGTTCCCTAGATCAGTGCCAACAAAACTAGTAAAAAGTGCAATGGATGTTCTTGCAGCGCCTATCCTAAACATTATCAATAGTTCATTATTGCATGGCACAGTACCAGATGCACTAAAAGTGTCAGTCATTAAACCATTACTTAAAAAGTCAGACCTTGACCCACATATACTAAATAATTATAGGCCTATTTCAAATTTACCGTTTCTCTCTAAAATACTAGAAAAAGTAGTCGCCAGTCAGCTTCAGACACACCTTATGCATTACAATTTATTTGAGAAATTCCAGTCTGGTTTTCGCACTAGTCATAGTACAGAAACGGCACTAACACGGGTTGTAAATGACATTCTGATATCCTCTGATGAAGGAAACTCATCTGTAATTATGTTGTTGGACTTAAGTGCAGCATTTGACACCATCGACCATTCTATTTTACTGCACAGGCTAGAAAATGATGTTGGGCTTACAGGCACCGTGCTCGCTTGGTTTAGTTCTTACTTATCAAATCGATTCCAATATGTACAGAAATGTGCTGACAGTACTCCATCATTATACACAGAAGTTCAATATGGTGTCCCGCAGGGCTCAGTACTGGGACCTTTACTGTTTTCACTGTACATGCTTCCACTGGGATCTATCATTAGGAAACATAATGTTAATTTTCACTCGTATGCAGATGACACCCAGTTATACCTTTCATTTAAATCAAATGAAGTTTCTCCAATGTGGTCTTTAATTAGTTGTGTTAGTGAATTAAAGGAGTGGATGAATAAGAACTACTTGTCTTTAAATACAGATAAAACAGAGATGTTAATTGTTGGAGGGAATGATGCTGATCACAATAATATTTTGTCATCATTTAACTCAATGGGAATCCCAGTCAATTTTACTGAATCAGCCCGCAATCTAGGAGTTATCTTTGACTCTAGCATGTCATTTAAAGCGCATATTACAAAGTTGTCCAAAACATGTTTCTTCCATCTTAAAAATGTTAGGAAATTAAGGCGCTTTTTAAATAAACAGGATTCTGAGAAACTAATTCATGCATTTATCTCTAGTAGGATTGACTACTGCAATGCGGTGTTCACTGGATGTTCAAACTGTTCTTTATACAGCCTCCAGTTAATCCAAAATGCGGCTGCGAGAATTATTACAAGAACAAGAAAATACGAACAGCATCACTCCAGTTCTTAAATCCTTACACTGGCTCCCGGTTAAGTTCAGGGCAGATTTCAAAATCCTTCTTTTAACATATAAATCATTAAATGGTCGAGGTCCGGCTTACTTGTCTGAACTTATCATGACTTACAAACCAGAGCGCACATTAAGATCTCAAGATGCCGGTCTGCTTATGATTCCAAGGATTAATAAAATAACAGTGGGGGGTCGAGCTTTTAGTTACAGGGCCCCTAAACTGTGGAATGGTCTGCCTGCTACTATAAGAGATGCCCCTTCGGTCTCAGCTTTTAAATCCCGGCTGAAGACTCACTACTTCAGTTTAGCATATCCTGACTAGAGCTGCTGGTTAACTGTTCAGACTGCATCTCTGTTGTTAGTCATTAGCACTTAAACATAAGTAACATGACAGTTATAATTGTATACTAACCCTCACTTATTCTGTTTTTCTTCTCGGTACTCAAATGTGGCACTTGGTGCCACGGCCCACCTGCCAAGTTGTTTTGCCTGCCTAAGGTAAAGTCATCCCAGATGGAGGATCGCAGGAATCGTGGGAGAGAGGGGTCCTTTCATCGGATTGGCTGGCCCAGCACTGTTTCAGCTGTGGAATGGCCAAATGGGGGAGGCAGCTTGAAGGATGAGGTCTCCATGACTCTATACAAATACAAATCTTATTATGGGATATATCATCTACTGTTAAATTCTGCTCTGTACTTCTAAAATTTATATATTTTTTTTTTTTATTTCTTACTATATTGAGAAATTGTTCTGTGTACTGTATTGTATTGTATTGACCCCCTTCTTTTGACACCCACTGCACGCCCAATCTACCTGGAAAGGGGTCTCTCTCTGAACTGCCTTTCCCAAGGTTTCTTCCATTTTTCCCTACTAGGTTTTTTTGGGAGTTTTTCCTTGTCTTCTTAGAGAGTCAAGGCTGGGGGGATGTCAAGAGGCAGGGCCTGTTAAAGCCCATTGCGGCACTTCCTGTGTGATTTTGGGCTATACAAAAATAAACTGTATTGTATTGTATTGTACTGGAGAGCACAAATTTGCTGTTTCAGATCTAACCAGTGGCTGCCAGTGTCATCTCGACTCGCGACTTACTAACCTCAGCAGGGCAGCAACTGGAAATATGACGGTAACTGTACTCTGCTCTGGTTAGTTATAAATTCCTTTGGATAAAAGTATCAGTTAAATACAATTTAAACACACTTAAATGCAAATCTTTACTACAGTTTATTAACAGCCTAACATGGAAGAAAGCCTTGTAACAGCTGAAAGCACAACATCTGGCCAAATCTCTTTAGAGACTCCATTTCCCTGCTGCAATTCAAATGGAATAAATGTCACGAAAAATAACAAAAACACACACACACACACACACACACTTCTCACAGGAGCCTAGGTCATTCTACCATAGTCAGCCATAATTTTCTTTAAACAATAATCACTGAGGCATTTTAATAGAGAATTGTAATTCCTAATTACAGCACACATCGGCATTTCAAATTTGGGGGAAAGGAGGCATGTTATTCACGACAAAAATGTAGTGAAACCATTAAATCTGAATCACCCACTGTCAACTGGGATTATACAACTGTAATAGGAAATGCACAGCAGTCAGATTAAAATGTGCTCCCATAAAGCTGCTCAAAACATAAATCATTTACAAAATTCAGCAAATCCTGGACAGGCATAATCACTGAACTGCTAACAGATTATAAATAGAATGACACTCTGCTGAAATGATGGCGCAGCATGCCTGGTACTTATAAGAGGAACTTTAATACCCATCAATCGACAGGCACTCATTAGATCAATCAAACAATTAGTCCATCAAGGAGTTTATTAAGGAGTGCCTTTCATTGTGAGTGCTGTCTGAATGTGCTTTAATCAGGCCAAGGAGAAGGACGAGAGGAAGGACACCAGACTGATACCGCTGGAAGTGTAACTTTTAAAGAACGTTATATTTTATTATTATAAATATTATCATCATCATCATTATTATTATAATCCATCCGGCCAATCAATTAAAGAACCCTTTCAAACCATGGGTTGTAGATCCTTATGCTCTACTAGTACTATTATTAAAATTACTTTTATTATTGGCATATTATCATTCATTCAGTTAATAAACCTGTCCAATGACCTGTAAATGATGATGATGATTATTATTATTATTATTGACCCTCTGCTTATCCCAAAAAAGATCATGACAGAAACATGCAAAGCTGGGGTGAGCAGGTCACCCTACAGTCAGCAGATTTTGCCGGCATCCCTGAGAAAATCTCATAAGCTCTGCAGCTGTCTGACAAAGATAACGATGATAATGTTGATGATAATGATTATTATTATCCATCCATCCATCCATCCATCCATCCATCCATCCATCCATCCATTTCCTTATTTATTGAGTTAATGAATATGTTTAACGGACCCCTGCCCCAAGGATGATGATAATGATGATTATTATTATTATCCATCCATTCATTCATTCATCCATCCATCCATTTCTTTGTTCATTCAGTTAATAATCAACTGAAGGGTGATGATGATTATTTATTTATTTATTTTAATTTTCACTCTAGTAACATGTAAAGCTGAGGTGAGCAGGTCAGCCTAGTCTCATCCAGGCAACAGCTTCTGCCAATGTCCATGGGACAATCTCTCCAACCATTGGACAAAGATTATTATTACTATTATTATTATTATTAATATTATTATCCATCCATTCATTCATTCATCCATCCATCCATTTCTTTGTTCATTCAATTAATAAACATGTTCAATGGACCACTGCCCGAAGGATGATGATGATGATTATTCCATCCATCCATCCATTTCTTTGTTCATTCAATTAATGAACATGTTCAATGGACCACTGCCCGAAGGATGATGATGATGATTATTCCATCCATCCATCCATCCATTTCCCAACCTGCTGAATCCGAACACAGGGTCACGGGGGTCTGCTGGAGCCAATCCCAGCCAACACAGGGCACAAGGCAGGAACCAATCCCGGGCAGGGTGCCAACCCACCGCAGATGATGATTATTTATTTATTTATTTTAATTTTCACTCTAGTAACATGTAAAGCTGAGGTGAGCAGGTCAGCCTAGTCTCATCTAGGCAACATCTTCTGCCAATGTCCATGGGACAATCTCTCCAACCATTGGAGAAAGATTATTATTATTATTATTATTATTATTATTATTATTATTATTATTATTATTATCCATCCATTCATTCATTCATTCATCCATCCATCCATTTCTTTGTTCATTCAATTAATGAACATGTTCAATGGACCACTGCCCGAAGGATGATGATGATGATTATTTGTTTATTTATTTTAATTTTCACTCTAGTAACATGTAAAGCTGAGGTGAACAGGTCAGCCTATACTCATCCAGTCAGCAGCTTCTGCCATCTGCCAGTGTCCATGGGAAAATCTCTCCAACCATTGGAGAAAGATGATGATCCATCCATCCATTTTCCAACCCGCTGAATCCGAACACAGGGTCACGGGGATCTGCTGGAGCCAATCCCAGCCAACACAGGGCACAAGGCAGGAACCAATCCCGGGCAGGGTGCCAACCCACCGCAGGAAAGATGATGATGGTTATTATTATTATTTATCCATCTATTCATTCATTCAGTTAATGAACATGTTCAATGCACCAAACCTCAAGACCTGTAAATTATTATTCTTGATTCTTTTTTATTGTCACCCTGCTTTTCCTGATGAAGGTCATGGTAGAAACATGCAATGCCGGGATGGCCAGGTCAGTCTATATCCCTTAGAAATTTGCATATGTTATCAGGTCATCTGAGACAGATTATTTTTATTATTATTATTATTATTATTATTATTCATCTTTCCATTTGTTAATTTACAGTACACGTTTAATAGGCTTCTGCTACTGTTATTATTGTTTTCTTCCTACCCATCCTTCCCTTCATTCATTTTGCATCCTGAAAATTCTTTTAATTACGCAGGCTAAAAGCAAAGCTAGAAAACCAGAAGTATGGAGTTTAAAAGTAGGAATATGGCTTTTAAAAGTAGGAATATGGCTTTCCATCGTCCCCATGAGAGGATTAGTGTGGGCGTAGAAGTGAGAATGCCCTGCGATGGACTCACACCCTGGCCGGGGCAGAATCCTGTCTCAGTACTACTGGGAAAGACTCCAACAACAGCGAAAACAACACATTTGTTTCTATAACACATTTTCACACAAAACACGTAGCTCAAAGTGCTTTACAAGTTAAAGAAACAAAATACAGTTACAAAGAATGAATACAATTATTACTATTATTGTTATGATTATACAGTACCTGATTAATAGGTTGCAGCTCTCTAAGACCCTGGAATAATTATTTGTGTTAGTACAAAAAATGCTGTTCATTCCTACATTCATCCTTTCAGTCTTTACTGATCTTGTTCTAATGGTTCTTGCTCCCCATGACCCTCATTAACCTTAAAATAGCAATAAGAATAGTAATAATGTTTTCTAACAACCCTTCAATCCATTCATTAACTGTGCCCGTTTCATGGGGTCCACCTTCCAGTGACTGTAGAGCCATTATTATCATTAATCTTATTATTATTCATCCATCCTTTCTTTTTCTCCTCTCATTCCTGTAGTGAAAGAGTTCATGACGCCGAAAGTATTATTATTGTTACTGTTATTCATTTATTTTTTTGGGATTTCTAAGCATTTCTTGACCACTTGATCCCCTGTCCACCTCATAAACTTGAAGCTAACTGTCAGATAAACTAGCCGAGCTGTGCGTACTTGCGACCCGTGGCAGCCTAAAGTGCATTTCATGCACCGCTTTTGTAAACTTCACTAAAGCAGCCCATTTGTTAAACGTGAGTGAGATGCTCAAGATGAACTCTGATTCCTAAACTATAGAGAAACCTTTTAACTGTATTAGCAGCAGCCCCGCCATCCCCACAGCGGCTCTTACGTAAGGCTTCATACAGTTAATATGTTTAAAACTTACCTTGTGAGCACTTCCAAGTGAGAAGATGGGAGCCTTTGAACGGTTGTCTGTGTGGCTGGAGACCTGGCACAGCACTTCAAGCCTTTGAGGGAGATCTTCTGTAATCTGTTGATACATCTGAGGCTGTGATGGTAGCCTGTCTCCTCTAGATATCTTCAGTACTCTAAGAATAGCAACAGCTATTTGTGTTTGCAGAGAGAAGGGGAGAGAGACTCGAGTGAAATGGCACAGGCTCTCAGGCGTACTGTACACAGCAGAGGGGGCTTACATTAGCGTATCACATTCTTTGCCCGTGCCGCGTATTTATTCATGCATATTTTTTTTAATATTCATAAAAACGCTTTCCCTCTGAGGCATCCTAATTATTGCTGCATTCTGCATTAAGCTGGAAAAAATGCAAGAATGGTTATTAAATTGAATTCATTTGCGTTATTATTGCAAAGCAGATTGAGGACAGCTTATATTTTAGTAGAAAGCCTTTTTTTTTGATAAATGTATAGTAAAGTATAAAAAAAAAAGCTGATGAATTAATTGATTTTTAAAGCCTTATTGCAGAATGTTTTTATTTTAATGGAGCAAACCTGCCTCACTTTTGAGTTCTTGGGTGCTGCAGCCTAACTCAGCAACACTGTGCAAAAGGGCAGGAACCAACCCTGGGTGCAAATGTCAGCTAATAACAGTATTGATTTTTTTTTAAAACTGTAGAAATAAGAAAACTTTGCCTAAATGGAATCCAGAACCTGTCCATTCAGCCTTTTTCTGTGGCTCACTTTTTCAGGGTCATTGAGACCCTGAGCCTGACCTTGCCATATTGGGCAGGAACCAAATCTAAATGGGATTCCTTGCACAGTAATGCATGCTTTCTACAGTCACTCCTTGCTCTAAGGTTACTAAATCTACTGCAGTTTTAGGCCAAGCTCATTATTCACTGCAGTGACTTTGGTAATAAAACCTGAATAATAATTAACCCAAGCTCAATGACCAGTTAACAAAGCTCACATTCAATAGCTGGGGAATGACTGGAATCCTCAGTACTATAAACAGACAGAGCAGGGACTGGCACATCAGCTCTGGAGTGCCTTTCGGTGACAGGATTTCAGTATGTGAATTTCCCCTTGGGATTAATAAAGTATCTATCTATCTATCTATCTATCTATCTATCTATCTATCTATCTATCTATCTATCTATCTATCTATCTATCTATCTATAATATAGTGCCTGTTACATCAATCTATTATATAGTGCCTTATCTATCTATCTATCTATCTATCTATCTATCTATCTATCTATCTATCTATCTATCTATCTATCTATCTATCTATCTATCTATCTATCTGTGAAATCAATCAATTAACATAACATAACATACTGTAACATCTGAGGCCAATGGAAGGAACTGCAGGTCCACAAGTTGAAGTGTTGGCGTGCCAACCTAGTTGTTCCCATTTAATCGATATAAATGAGCAAGCTAAAGGTGCACTTGATGGCACCTAAACGAACGAAAATCAGGGTCCTTAATTCAGGGACCTTTCTTGAGTAACTTCTAATAGTCACAGTGGAAAGGAGCAATTTCTTGCGTTACGTTCTCACAACAAGTGACACTGCGGTTCTGAGAACCATGGGAAATGTGCCCAAGTGACCAGAAGAGGTCCATTACCCTCAATAGGCATCTTCCAGGTATTGTGAAGGGAATAAAAGAGGATAAGGTTACCACCAGCACCCCTCTCAATCTGGGATGGTAGTATATACCACAGAAGAGCCCCGAGGATGAACCTCTGATGCGCATGTGTGACATATAACACATTTTCAAATTTGCTTAATCCAGTTCAGGGTTTTTACGGCCAAGCTACTTTGGAAGAAGGGTGAAAATCAAACCCATTGTTAGGAGCAACTTAACGTACGAGGGACATTCAAAAAGTTTCCGCACTTTTTTTTTTAACTCCATTTCTTAAGAAATTCAAAAACAAATGACATCACTTTTCGTCATAGTCACCTTCATTTGCGATGCAATTTTCCCACCTCTTTGATGCCTAATTACTACTCCTTCCACCTTCACCGTTTCAACTTAAAAGTGCGGAAACTTTTTGAACGTCCCTTGTACATGCACAATCATGGGACCAGTTTAAAATTTCTTGCTTCTGGCTTTCCGGCTCTGAAGCTTTCATATGTGAGCAACTGGATAACTCCCGACAGGAAAAGAGTCTACTAAGTAGGTACTGAGTGATTTGGAAATTGTAGAGAGAGAAGTGTTGATTAGATTAAATAGGCTGAAATCTATGAAATCACCAGTCCTAGATAACTTTTATTAGAGAGTCATTAAGGAGGCTGGTGAGTACAGATATAAACACTTGACACATATTTTTATGAAGTCATTGTGCACTGGCTAAATTCTGAAGGACTTTTAAAATAACAAATATTATCCTGTTGTAAAAAAGGTGATTCGTCAGATCCAAGTAACTATAGACCAGTAAGTTTAACGTGTGTCACACGTAAATTAATGTAAGGAATTAGGACTGAGAAGCACATTACGAGAACAGAAGTTTTACTGAATACTCAGCATGGGTTTAGACAACAGAGGTTGTGTTTTACTAACAATTAATCAAAGCTGTTTATTTACCTCATCTTAAAAAACTGTCACGCACGTGTTCATGGGAGAATGAACGTACGGGCTCATTTAAAGGTAATTTTATTCCAAACCAGCAGTTGGTGCTGTTGCCTAATGCCTTTTCTCTTCTTCCTTCAGCAGAAGCAGTGATTGGCAGCCGCGTACCAAATGACATCACTTCCTGTTCTCAACCTCCTGAGCCCGTCTCTTTCTGTCCTCCAGGCTGAAAAATGGCTTTACCACCATCATGGAGCAGTCAGCTCTACACTTACATCTGAAAAGGTGCAACGCTTTGTTTTTGTTTTTATTTTGAACTGCAGATTATGCAGGGATCATCACATTACCCCAACACTTTATCTCTTTTTTTTGTCATTCTTACACAACATTATTAAAAAAAAAATAATAATAATAACTTTTTTCAAACGAGCATCACCATTAACAATATATTTTTAAAATAATTTCACAAATAGTTTAACATTTCCCACCTTTTGTTTAACATTTTAATAAACTGAGTAAAAAAGTTTAACATATACAGGAATCCAGTACTCCACAACCCTCATTTAAATGTTGCTGGTTCAGGGAACTGAATGATAGGTCAAAGGTGAGGAAAGCAGTCTGCCAAAATCAAGGAATGTGCCTCCATTGGCTACAATGAGCACTACGTCACTTACCCGGTAGGAACGGCAGTGGGATGGAAGGACCGGGGGAGAGAGCACTACTCTGAGGCACTACATCCCCTGGGGTGCTAGAGGGCAGCCCTCCTGGGCGGCTGTGGCACCACGAATTCCCGCAGTGCTTGCATGCATGAGTTTGGTACTGCTGTGTTGGGTCCCGTGGGGGCCACCAGGGGGAGCTGCAGAGCCCTATAATGGACTTCCACCACACCTGGGAGTTATTCCAGGTAATACTAATGAGCCACCTAGCGCACTCCCAGAAGTAGAATAAAGGGATCCACCTCACTCTATTCGAGGAGCCAGAGTCGGGAGGAGGTGGATGGTGCTTGATACAGAAGAGTGAAGGTGGAAGGACTGGGAAAAGGAACAGACTGGCAACGAGAAGGGACTGTGCTTACTTTGCTGTACTGTGCTGTGGCTATTGTTGTGTTGTGGGGATCAGGAAAATAGCACGCCCCAGCTGTAAATAAACTGTGTGCTGTGTGGCAAATCTATGTCCTGCCTGTCTGTGCTGGGGTTAGGCCTGCTGTACCGCACCCCGTTGGTCCACACACTACAGGTCTACAGTTGACTGCCCGGGACATGTTAATTATTTTGTGCTTGTCCAGACAGATTTATGCCAACCCAGTGCCGGTGCAAGGCAAGCTTATTAGTACACCAACTGACTGTTCTGTAGCTAACCTGTGCAGTTAGGTTTTTCCCACCCTTATGATCTGCATCCGAGGCAAATGTACAGCAGTTGATCAGATTATCGGGATACAGCATCAAGCACACGCTGTCTTAGCCATGCGCACAGTCTATTTGAATTGTTTCCATATGGCAAACGCTTCAAAGCCTTTCCTGTACGGACCTCATGGTTCAGAAGCAGTTTCATCCCAAGAGCTCTAAACGCACTCAATCAGTCCATCAAGTGTTCCTGGTAGAACTGTTTGTTCTTATAAGTACAATTACCTCACTGTAAACTTGCTCTACAGTTATAATACTGCGCAACCTGAGCATCTTTATAAAGCGCGTATTTACATATGATGGCGACTGGCTTCTGAGTCGATTTAGATTTCAAAGCGTTATCTTCTTGGAGCTCTTGACATCATTTTTAAGATGAAATTCAGTAAAGCATGTTTATTACATTATTGAGGTAAGTTTTAAAATTTATTAAAATAATGTATATTGTTAATAATTAAACATGTGAGGACATGGTGGACAGCGGTAGCGACAAGCTAGCACCACATTCAGGGATTGTTCCTGCCTTGCGCTGTATGCCTGCTGGGACTGGCGCGACCCTGGATGGATAGATGGATAGAATCATTAAACATGTTCTATGAAGATATTTCAATGTTCGTTAAAAGTTCTGAAGAATCGGCGTTCTAAGCTTACAGATGGCTTGGCATCTATTACAGAGCTGATCGTGTGGTGATTGGTTATTTGGAGAAAGAAAAGGAAGGATAGGAATTGGGTGTTGGCATGTTTAAAAGAGACAGTACTGCCGCAATAAATTTTTCATCGAAGGTCATGCACGGTGCAATAAGCATCTTGCGGGAGGCAGGAACAATCTCTGACAACATCAGATCCAGCTCAGTGCCAGTCACACAAGGAGTTCCTCAGGGCTCTGTCCTCGGCCCTGTTCTCTTCTGTATTTATATGCTTCCCCTTGGCCATATTATTCGTAGCTTTGGACTAGGTTATCATTTTTATGCAGATGATACTCAACTTTATTTCAATGTTAAAAGTGGAACTTCATCCGAGCTCTCTCAGCTCACAACCTGCCTCAGTGAAATTAATACCTGGATGGAGCAGAACTCTTTAAAATTAAATTGAAACAAAACTGACCTCCTGCAATTTAGGATTAAAGTGCAACTTAATAAAATAAGCTCCTTCCCAGTCCATCTTGGTGGTGATCTCATCAGACCTGCCTCAACTTCAAAGAATCTTGGTGTCATTTTTGATTCCTCCCTTTCTTATTCCGTCCACATAAACCACATTAAGAAACTTTCTTACTTTTACCTCTATAGCATATCCCGTGTTCGCTCCTTCCTTTCCTTTTCTAATGCTGAGATACTTGTCCATGCTTTTATCACATCCAGCATCGATTATTGTAATTCCCTACTAGCAGGTGCCCCTTCTAATCTTCTATCACAGCTCCAGTTTATTCGAAACTAGGCTGCAGGAGTCCTTACACGGAGCAGCAGCAGCGAGCACATCACACCCATCCTGCTCCATCTTCACTGGCTCCCTGTGTCTTACAGAATCGAATATAAAATCCTACTAATAACCTACAAAGCCTTAAACGACCTTGCGCCAAACTACATTAATGACCTTCTCCATCACTATGTGCCTATCTGCCCACTAAGGTCCTCTGATTCTGGAAATCTTGTTGTGCCCCACACTAATCTACACTCCATGGGTGACAGCAGGGCCTTCAGGTGTATAGCGCCCAGACTCTGGAATGACCTTCCGAAATTAATCAGGTCAGCTGACTCCATGAATTCTTTTAAAAAAACAACTCAAAACTCATCTGTTCAGGAAGGCTTATAGCTTTACTTGACTTTATTACCCCTCTTTCAGTTTACCTCTCTGTCAAGATGCTCATGTAACCTGTGTGTGTGTGTGGAAAACTAAACTAACTATCCACTATGAAATATTAAAGGTTAAAATAACAGAATACAATAACACAGTCTGTCTTGAGAGGCGCTGCTATTTCTCTAAGATTATAAATAACAATGCTAGTAATCCCAGAGTCTTATTCTTGATGATTGATCGTCTGCTAAACCCAGGTAACTCAAAGGAATGCCTTCAAAGTATTTCCAGTAAAACCTGTGAAGCTATTGCTGTATTTTTCAATCAAAAAATTACTGATATTAGAAATAACATAGTATATCTCCCCAACATCCTGAGGATCCTCTTAAACCCCAGTACTCCGTTACAAATAAATTAAATTCTTTCACAAGGATAGATTTACCTGGTTTATATAAAATAATTTCTCAACTGAAACCCTCCAACTGCGTCCTTGACCCAATACCAACAAATTTTTTCAAAGAAGTATTGGGCGTGCTAATTGATAATATTCTTGACATAGTAAATTCGTCATTAGATTCGGGGGTCTTCCCAGACTGTCTTAAGACTGCGGTAGTTAAACCCCTGCTGAAGAAAAATAATCTTGACCCCTCTGCTCTTGAAAATTTTAGACCCATCTCTAACCTGCCTTTCTTAAGTAAAATTCTAGAGAAAGCAGTCATTATGCAGTTAAATGACCACCTCAATACAACATACTATTCTTGATAAATTTCAGTCAGGTTTTAGAACAAATCACAACACAGAAACTGCACTTGTTAAAGTAGTAAATGACTTGCGGGTAAATGCAGACAGAGGCCATTTATCTGTTCTCATCCTTCTAGATCTGAGTGCCACATTTGACACCATTAATCACAATATTCTTAGAAATCACCTTAGTCAATGGGTGGGCCTCTCTGGCAGTGTCTTAAATTGGTTTGAATCCTACCTGGTAGGGAGAAAATTCTTTGTTAGTTGTGGTAATTATACTTCAAAGACACATGATATCCAATATGGTGTTCCACAAGGCTCTATCCTGGGTTTGCTGCTCTTCTCAATCTACATGCTTCCGTTATGTCAGATTATTTCAGGGCACAACGTGAGCTACCACAGCTATGCTGATGACACACAACTGTATTTATCAATAGCACCTGATGACCCCGATTCTCTTGATTCACTTACACAATGTCTTACTTGTATTTCTGAATGGATGAATAGTAATTTTCTAAAGCTAAATAAAGAGAAAACTGAAATTTTAGTGATTGGCAATAATGGATATAATGAGGCTATTAGAAACAAACTGGATGCATTAGAATTAAAAGTCAAGACGGAGGTAAAAAGCTTAGGGGTAACTGTTGACTGTAATCTGAATTTTAAATCTCATATTCATCAAACCACTAAGACAGAATTTTTTCACTTAAGAAACATAGCAAAAGTTAGACCTCTTATATCATTGAAGGATGCTGAGAAATTAGTTCACACGTTTGTTTTCAGTCGACTAAATTACTGTAACGCACTCCTCTCAGGACTACCCAAAAAAGACATAAATCATTTGCAACTAGTGCAGAATGCAGCTGCTAGAATCCTAACTAGGAAAAGAAAATCCGAGCACATTTCTCCAGTTTTGATGTTACTACACTGGTTACCTGTGTCATTCAGGATTGACTTTAAAATTCTGCTTATGGTTTATAAAGCCTTAAATAATCTTGCTCCATCTTATATATCGGAATGTCTGACACCTTATATTCCAAATCGTAACCTTAGATCCTTAAATGAGTGTCTCCTTAGAATTCCAAGAGCAAAACTTAAAAGAAGTGGTGAGGCGGCCTTCTGCTGTTATGCATCTAAAATCTGGAATAGCCTGCCAATAGGAATTCTCCAAGCTAATACAGTGGAGCATTTTAAAAAACTGCTAAAAACACATTATTTTAACATGGCTTTCTCATAACTTCACTTTAATTTAATCCTGATACTCTGTATATCCAATTCATTATAATAACTATTCATGGTGGCTCTAAAATCCGTACTAACCCCTACTCTTTCTTCTGCTTCTTTTTCCGGTTTCTTTGTGTTGGCGGCTTGTGCCACCACCATCTATTCAAAGCACCATGATGTTCCAACATTGATGGATTAAAAGCCAGAAGTCTGCATGACCACCATCATCAAGTCCTTCCATGAGGACCTTAAATACAAAGAGGATTATTTCATTTTTGTTAGGTAGAATGCCCAGAGGGGACTAGGCAGTCTCGTAGCCTGGAACCCCTGCAGATTTTATTTTGTTCTCCAGCCGTCTGGAGTATTTTTTTTGTTTTTTCTGTCCTCCCTGGCCATCGGACCTTACTCTTATTTTATGTTAACTAATGTTGTCTTATTTTAATTTCTTACTTTGTCTTTTATTTTTCTTTTCTTCATTATATAAAGCACTTTGAGCTACTTTTTTGTATGAAAATGTGCTATATAAATAAATGTTGTTGTTGTTGTGCAAGACCATCAATTATGTTGTCTGTTAGGTTTTTTCTCTGAATTTACTATCTTAATCTTCTTTATTTATCTGGTTTGTACAATGTTATATGTTGTATACCCTCCCATTCTTTCTTAAACTCTGTGAAGTGCCTTGAGCATGGGAAAGGCGCTATATAAATACAACGTATTATTGTACATATTGGACGGGGTGCCAGCTCATCACTAATACTGCGCCACTGTGTTCCCATGTTTAATATATGCTTTAATTTCTATCATTATGAAAATGATAGCAAGTATACATCTTAGTATTTAAATTATTCAGAGAACTGTAATATCATGAATGTAATGTATTCTGTGTCCTGTCAACAGAAGAGAAAGCCCATTTAAGAAGCACTTAGTGATTCACACACATAGAGCACATAGAAGAACATATACAAAGAAGCATTTAACATGTTACTTTAATTACGATGGGATTTGAGAAACTAGTAAATTAAACGATTTTAAGGTGAAGTTTATGATGTTCTACTTTAATGACAAAATAAACTATGTGATTAAAGTGGAAATTTTGAGATTAAAGTTGACATTTTGAGCTTTTTTCCCACTGTGTCCCTATTTTTTTTTCTCTGTACCCTAATAAGCTTTCATATGACACTCAGACTCGGCTTTTCACGGCGACTTTGATACCTGACAACTTTTTTATTTTAGGCACTGTGCAACTTTGTGAACTTGAGCTTTCGAGTTTCTCTGACACTCTAGGTTACTCGATCAACTTCCTTTTGTTGTTTATACTACTGTTTAAAACAACAAATAGTACTTTTTTCTTTGCCTCCACTTGGTATTCGCTGAAATTCTTCTATTTTCCCCCGTGCTTTTTCCATTGTCTTTTCACAGAACGCTGAGCTTAAGGGCTATTTATATTGATTTGCATATTCAAAGAGGTGTAATTATGGGAGGAGTTGGGGAGTGGCAGCAGGCGCATGCACGTCTGTTACTTTTCATGCTGACCGGGATTTATGTAGCGAATGAACGTGGAAGTTGACGTATGCATAGATTCATGCATCTGGAATTTTTTGTGCATACGCACATTTACACTTTTGTCCGTACGCCATGTTTTAGTGTGAATTCTACACATAGTCTTATGCATGAGGCCCCAGGTGATCCTTCATCAGCATTCAGATTTTGAAAAATTGATTACAAAGAGTAAGAGTGAATGAACTTAATTGAAGATGTCTTTGTCTGTGAAAAGCATTAAAGATGTGAAAGCATTACGTGTCAGGGGCTGCAGTGGCCCATTAGGCCATTATAACATTGCAGCTAGTCTATCATGGGGCTTTTTCTCTTAAGTGATCTTCATTCAACAGGTACTGACCTACTCTGATTGGTCCAGAAGTCAAGACTGACAAACATAAGCCCACATTACCCCAGTGCTGGCTTCACTGCCCTAGCTCTCAGTTGTTTCACAGTTCTCTTCTGGATTTTGCTGCTCTTAGTTGTCTATGATACTTTTCGAGATGGAGCTGATTGACATCTCCATCTGTGTGTTTGAAAGTTTTATCATGGCTGGCAGACAAGGGTAGCACCGAGCTGCGGCAGAGCCCGATCAAAGTTAGGATAAACTGCACTAGCAGATACAGTTTATGCCTTCATGACATACTCGAAAGAAAGGGGACAGCTGGAGTTGGAAGGCTCTGTGTGTGCACTCAGTTAGCTAGAAGAGCACTGACATCTCTGCACCACACTAGTTCAAATGGAATGGAACAGTGTGACATTTTTTGCAATGACCACTAAACCACTGAGTATTCCCTGCAAGTTGGAGGACCTACTCCACCTGTGGCAAATTGAAATGATTGGACATCATTTAAAAAGACACACATGCACATCTGTATATGAGGTCCACAATTCATAATGCATGTCAGGACAAAAACCAAGCCATGAAGTCCAAGGGGCATTCTGTAGACCTCTACACTCAAATTGTGGTGAAGCATGATATCAAGGGTATAAAATATTTTGTAAAAATGTACTGTAAGTGTTCCCAGAAGCACAATGGCCACAAAAATTAAGAAACAGAAGAAGTTTGGAACCACACTTCCTAGAGCTGGCTGTCTGGCCAAACTGAGTAACTACCTTATATACTCACATATAAGTTGGGTCTTGAAACCTGAAAAATCGATCATAACATCAGACCCCGACTTATATGCCCATTCAAAAATGCGACACTTACATTTTTTTTTTTACATCTTCTTGCCTCCTCCAAATTCACATCAGTTTCTTAGACACATCAAATTTTGTTGCAGCAGCGCAGTTACCAATTTCTTTCGCTATTTCAATGACTTTTAATTTAAAACCAGCTTCATATTTTCTTCTGATCTTCTGATAAAGGTGCATGAGGGTGTGAGATACAAAAAACACAAAACAGTGCAAACGTCACTTCGTAATAGTTTGGGTATTACCGTGTGGTCACGTAGGAAAAATTCATAGAAAAAAAAGGCAATGTGCTCTGTGGTTACTCTCTCAGGTGGGTGTTAGCATATCATAATCTCTTGGACCAATAGCGTGAGTTTTCCACATTCGACTTATATGACTGAAGTTATAAAATACCAGAAATTATATTATTAAATCAAGTCCTGACTTATCCGCAAGAGAACTTATCCGTGAGTATATACGGTAGGCAACAAGGGCCTTGATCAGGGAGGTGACCTAGAACCAAACTGTCACTTGAACAGAGCTTCAGGAGTCCTCTGCTGAGATGGGAGAACCTGTCGGAAGAACAACCCTCTCAGTAGCACAATTAGGCATTTATGGTAGAATAGCTACATAGAAGCCTAGGATTTAGAGGTATAGTGGTACCTCTGGTCACAACCGTAATTCGTTCCAAAACTCTGGATGTGACCCGAAAGTAATTTCCCCATAAAACTGTATGTAAATACAACTAATCCGTTTCAGGCTATACGAACTGTATATATATATATATATATATTTTTTTTTTTAAGCACAAAAATAGTTCATTATACCATAGAATACACATTGTAATAGTAAACTAAATGTAAAAACATTGAATAACACTGAGAAAACCTTGAACAACAGAGAAAACTAACATTGTAAGAGTTTGCACTAGACCCTTAAGAACCGCTCGCTGTAAACACTTTTTTTATGAGTTTTAAGCACAGGAAAAAAAATTAAACCATCCTCTACTGGCTTTAAATTCCTCACCTTCGCCACTCGAAGGAGGATTTTTTTTCAGCAAATCACCTTGAATCTTCCTGGCTTTCTCGCATATGATCGGCTCGCTTATGCTATCCCCTGCAAGTTGCTTCTCGTTCAACCACACTAGCAACAGTTTTTCCACCTCTTCCAGCACTTGAGGCCTCTGCTTGGTTAACATTGTAACTCCTTTTGCAACATCAGCTGCTTTGCTAGGTCCTGTATACGCAAACAAAAGAAAATGGGAAACGGAGAATGGCAAATCATTGGCGCATACGAACGCGCAAAGGGAAACTGGCCGCCAGTGTTTTTGTTCACCACCAGAGCATGTGGTTGTGAACAGATGCAAAATTTTGGCAAACTTTTTGATCGTAACCCGATTTGTACGTGTTTGGAAACGTTTGTGACCAGAGGTTCTACTGTATATGCTGACACAACATTTTCATTGACTAAGCAATGTACAAATGCAAATAAAATGGCAAATAAAATTGTAGATTATATCACAAAAACTGAATTTAAGTCAAGGAACAGTATGCCCAAACTGTACACTGCCCTAGTAAGACTACGTCTGGAGTATTGTGTGCCGTTCCAGTAACCACGCTTCAAGAAGCACACATTAGCACTTGAAGGGATACAGAAAATTAAAGCTGTTTAGTCTCGAGCAGAGGAGACTGCGTGGTAACCTAATCCAGCTCTTCAAAATCCTCAAAGGCATTGATACAGTAGATCCAAATACATTCTTTCAACTTGAAGGTTATTAACAAACTTGAGGACATTAGTGGAAATTAAGGCAAAGTTCATTTAACACCAGAATCCCTTGAGCCTACGAAAATATTTGTAATGCCAGGCCACCTTAAATTTCCTCTTTGATTTGCAAATGTGTCGATCAGCACAAGCAGCAAGCAGCCTGCTCATTCAACACCCACCACCCCCCAGTCGAGGCAGCTGAAGTCAGACGCAAAATTCTCAGAGCTGAAATCTCTTTATCTGGGAGTGAGGTGCCTGGAGTTGTATAGGGTCAATAAGATATGGTTATTTGGAATACATACATTTCATGTGTGCTCCGTGTCTACAATGATCTGGATAAAAAGAGGATGACAGGAAATGTGAGGCAAGAAATTCTGAACACTTTTTTCATGTTATAGTAATAATGACAAAATGCTGACGTGAAGTGTATAATGTGTGAAGACTGAAGTCCAAAAATAAAAATAAACACTTTCACAAAAGGTATAACAAAACAAGTGTGCTTTTATTCAAGAATATAACCAAAGAAAATTCATGTTGCTGTCAATGTGTAAAAACGGAAGCCTAAATATCAATCGACCCAAATTGAACATAACAGCTTGGCTGATGCAGAGGTAAGAACTGCTGAATTATAATCAAGAGGTTGTGGGTTCGATTCATTGTCCTTCCCACATTTACCATAATGAGTTTATATTATTATTACTATTACATAATAAAAACATAGATTTGATTTGAGTCTGTAAATATTGGCTACTTGTAAAAGCGCTTTTTTTTCATTATTCAGTTTTATTCTCTCAGTGACGTTCACGTGGTACAATGAACTATGCTGCTTATTTCCATTCTTTTAACAAGAGCAGCGATGACCACAGTTGGTGCTGTAGCTGGCACCTGCTCAGAACTCTTTGTTGTAACGGCAATCAATGACACGATGTCCCGTGACAGCTATCAGACTATCATGCGGCATTTGCACTTTGACAACAAAGACACCAGTGCAGAACGTGTGAAAAACAACAGATTTTCTGCAATCTTGGACATCTGGCAATGTTTTGTAGAGAACTGTGTTTTGAGTTACAACCCTTGGCAACATATTACTGTAGACGTGCAACTGTATCCAACTAAGGTGTATTGTCCTTTCTTGCAATACATGTGAACAAAGCCTGACAAATTTGGCTTAACGTTTTGGATTAACTTAGATATGGAGACAAAGTACATGTGCAATGAAACTCCTTATTTAGGAAAAGATTCCAGGCATCCCACGGGAGAAAGACTTTCCAAGACTGCGGTCATAAAGCTTATGGAGCTGTTTCTGGACAAAGACAGAACCGTAACAACAGAAAACTTCTTCACTGTGCTTTTGCTGGCTAATAGACTTCTGCACTGCAACATAATGCTGCTTGGCACCATAAATACAGTGGAACGGGAACTTCCACCTGCAGCTAAAGTCACTTCAGTATGCGAGCAATTTTTCATGCCAGTGTTTAGATCTGGCAGTGTCGTGCTGATGGTGTATGTGCCCAAAAAAGAAGTCTGTCTGCATTTTCAGTACCATGCACCATAACGTGGAGACTGGGTAACATGTTCAAATGACATAGCATTTTCAAATAATGACATTTTCATGCATGGATGTGTGTGTGTGCATGCGTGAGAGAGAGTGAGAGAGGCAGATACAGATTTGATGTCATTAAAGTGGCAGCTGGAATATAAAATAAACAATTTTGCAAAGGTATAATGAGACAAATGTGATTTTATTCATGAATAAAACTGAATTAAAAAAAAAATTCAAGTGACAACAAGATACCAAGAAGATATGATTCACCAGCATTCGTGTGTCTGCTTTTATCCCTTCAGCGATATCTTTTACAAGTAGCAAAAACTTACACCGGATGTTATGGATGCAAATCAAATATATGTTTTTACTATATAATAGTAATAATAATAGCAGCTCACTACTCAAAACAGAAAATGTAGGAGGACCCAGGATTGAACCCACAACCTGTTGATTACGAGACAGCAGTTCTTACCTCTGCACCAGACAAGTTGATATGTTTAGTTATATTGACTGAAATTTGGGCTTCGGTTTTTACACTTTGACAGAAACATGTAAATTGAATAATTTCTTTTTCTTTGGTTATATTCTTGAATAAAAGTGCACTTGTTTTGCAATACCTTTTGTGAAAGTGTTTATTTTTATTTTTGGACTTTAGTCTTCACACATTATACACTTCACGTCAGCCATTCGTCATTATTACTATAACATGAAAAAAGGTTCCATTTTAGTAATGTGTTCAGAATTTCTTGCCTTGCATTTCCTGTCATCCTACACTTACCCAGATCATAGTAGACGCGGCACACACATGAAATGTTTGTATTCCAAATAACAATATATTATTTACCCTATACAATTTCAGACACCTCACACCCTGATTAACAGACTTCAGCTACCTCGATGGGGGGTGATTGAGCAGGGTGCTTGCTGCTTGTGCCGACTGACACATTTGCAAAACAAAAGACGCTGATGAGAAGGTGCGAGGGAATTTAAGGTGGCCTGGTATTACAAAAACTTTTGTAGACCTCAGGGATTCTTGTGTTAAGACTGAAGCCAGCATTACACAAAGAGTTGTGGAACTCTGGAACAAACTACCAAAACATGGAGTCAAAACCTTGACAACCTTTATGAAGAATTTGGATGAGCTATTGGGATAGCTTAGCTATTAGCTAAACTTCATGGATTGATTGGTCTCCTCCTCCATCAAATCTCATCAAAGAGGATCTGCCAGGAAGAATGGGATAAACTGCCCCAATTCAAATGTGCAAAGCTTGTAGAGACTTAACTAAGAGTCTTAAAGCTGGAATTGCTGCAAAAGGGGGCTTGTACAAAGTCCTGAATTAAGGGTTGGAATACTTCTATTAATGAAAGGTTTGTTTTTGAGTTTTAATAAATTTGCAAATCTTTCTGAACATTGTCATTATGAGTTATTGATTTCAGACTTATGGAAAAAAATTGCAGATGTATTCATTTTCAATTAAATCTACAACACAATAAGATGTGCAGAAAGCGAAAGAGTCTGACAACTTTCTGAATCCATTGTATCTCTACTGTACAATTCAAAATGAAATTGCCAGGCACCCTTAGTGGCATCCTGGTTGTCTTTCACCCATAATAAGCAGCAGGAACTCCGTGCTTATACTTACTTGCCTCCTGCTGATTCACCAAGTCGCTTTCTCTTATGTCAGTGCTAACTGAGAAGTCACCTCTGGGGCACTCCTTAAATAAATCCCACACTGCCCGCAGTGGTGCCATTCCTTTCACGCTGGATGATTACAAACAACTGCTTTCTCCCAAGGCCTTGCTATCTTTGTTCAGTGCAACATTTTCCTGACTATTGCTTTGCACATCGCTCAGTTAATCCTAGTGTATTTTATTTGTGTTATTTTCACAAATGGATTTTATACGCTTTGCCACGTATGTGCTCCTGGGGATTGCCTTCAGAGTTTAACTAAGGTAAGCAATTCCACCCCAGACCAGAAGGAGGTGCTGTTATTAACTATTCTCTCTCTTCCATCAACATCAATAGTTCTGAAAAGTTCCTGCATGATACTTGTTGAATTATGCTCTGGATTCTCTCTGGACCCAATTCATATGCCTTTGGACTATGGAAGGAATCGCATTCGGACACAAGTAGAAATGCAAACTTCACACAAGGAGCACCTTGGTCTATTCCTATTCTCCTTTCTGCAAAGCAGCAGCACCACCATCGTGTCACTGAAAGGTGGAAATGATTCTCACAACAGAAAGTGATAAGCAGGAACTTGCTTTGTAGGTAGGCATAGTACATTGAAGGGCACACATGCATCCATCCATCCAACCATTTTCTGACGCTCATCTGGATCCGAGTCACAGGGGACAAGCAGTAAAAGCAATGATGCCCAGATATCTCTTTTCCCCACCACCTCCTCCAACTCTCTTTAATATGCGATGGGTCTGCCGTAAGGTCTCCTACACTACACTACAGTTCATTAAAATTTGAAACAAAAATAAAACAAAATAAATACACAGTAACAAATAGCAAAATCCATACAACATCCAAATATAATTCAAAGTATATTATAAACTTTTAAACAATCTTCATATATAACTTTAATCACAAAAGCACCAGACGTACATGCCTCTCATCAGAGCAATCCTGTTTAACTTTCAGAGCGTGAGAGACACACTTTAAAAATATTAAAATAAAGTAAAAACAAGACACATTCATTAACAAACTTATCACAAAATAAAGAACAACAGGTACATTCAAAAACACAAATCATTCCATTCACATACGTGTTTCATTAATAAAAAAAAATAAAAACACAGTTCGTGTAGCTATATATAAAATCCTAAGCCTAAAAGTGCAACAGTGACTTTTTACAGTATGTCGAATTTTTTGTCATGCTTTAAATCGGGCTTAGTTTAAAATCTACATATATATGCTTGGTATCATTCTTTTCAGAATTTATCGAACTTCAATGTGATGTTGTTAGATTTTCAGATTCTTATTCTGTTTTTAAATTAGATAGATAGATAGATAGATAGATAGATAGATAGATAGATAGATAGATAGATAGATAGATAGATAGATAGATAGATAGATAGATAGATAGATAGTCATCATCACTACTGGTGTGACCACACAGTGGCATTAAACAGGAAGGGTCAGAGCAGACTGGACTTCACAAGGAGACTCAGGTCTTGGATGTGTGCTGGAAATGTTCTACCAGTTTTTACCAGCTGTTAATACTTTATTAATCCCAAGGGGAAATTTAAAATTTAAAATTATAAACTATAAAATATCAAGAACTCATGTCCCGTGAGATGAGACTTTGTGCCAAGAGACTTAACCACGACCGGGTCCAGAATTAAAAGACAAAGAGTAGGACAGCTGCTGTACAGGCTTTTAAATGTTCGAAGCGCCGTGCAAGATGCAGATCACATGGCACAGCAGCAGCAAACCAACAGCTGATCGAGCAAAGAGGAGGTAAAAAAAAAAAACTGTATTTGTTTCCCCTTGTATCCCCGTTTAAGAGGGGGTTTCAGAGGAGTGACCGCGTCTCCTTGGGATGCATTCAGCCCCCCTTCTTCACAATGCGAGTAGAAGAGACACAAAGTGGCTGGCATGTAGGGGGGTTGGCGAGTGAAGAGAGCAGGGGGTAACCCCCTAGTCATGAAATAAAGAACAACAGGCACTTTTAAAAACACAAATCATTCCATCCACATATATGTTTCATTAATAATAAAAAAAGAAAATTATTAAAGCAAAGAAGTTGAAAATTCTTGAATGGTCAAGTCAGTCACCTGATCTTAACCCCATTGAGCAGGCATTTCACTTGTTGAAGACTAAACTTTGAACAGAAAGGCCCACAAACAAACAGCAACTGAAAGCCGCTGCGGTAAAGGCCTGGCAGAGCATTAAAAAGGAGGAAACCCAACATCTGGTGATGTCCAGGAGTTCAAGACTTCAGGCTGTCATTGCCAGCAAAGGGTTTTCAACCAAGTATTAGAAATGAACATTTCATTTCCAGTTATTTAATTTGTCCAATTACTTTTGAGCCCCTGAAATGAAGGGATTGTGTTAAAAAATGCTTTAGTTGCCTCACATTTTTATGCAATCGTTTTGTTCACCCCATTGAATTAAAGCTGAAAGTCTGCATTTCAACTGCATCTGAGTTGTTTCATTTAAAATTCATTGTGGTAATGTACAGATCCAAAATTAGAAAAAAGTTGTCTCTCTCCAAATATTTATGGACCTAACTGTACATGATGGAAAGAAGTCTATGGCTTAGGCTGAACGCAAGGGCCAGCAGAGCATGCCTTGAATTCTAGAAATCACTAAAGAATACAACTGCAAACTTTAACAGAAAATAATCTCCTATGGGAAGGAGAAATTGGGAACAAGGCCAGAGACATATTTAGCTGGCCGATGGAGCGTTCACACAGTATATAATTTACGTAGCAGACACTACATTGTGCAACCCACACTGTAGCAACTCTGAGATTTTTGTTCCTTTTCTTTTTCAAAGGTCTTATCTCAGGTGGCTGAGTGCTTTAGATCCTGTTGGCCATACATGGGAATTCCTCTAAACAACAAAGGACATTGCAATTTTCATTTAAGATGAGAAATTATATGAAAAGTGAATTGTCTAGGAAATTTTCTAAAGAGAAGTAGAAAATCGAGGTAAAATTGTACCAAAGGTCATGATATTGACAAGGCAGATGGGTGCCCTCTGCTATAGAGCCAGCAATGAATGACATATTAGGAGAGCCCACGCAGCTCTCTCTCTCTCTTTCTCTCTCTCATCTCTCTCCGGAAGGGAATTCCACAAAGGAGAAGTGATGTGAAAAATCCGCCCACAAAGAAAAGCAAGGACGTTCACCTGTTATTTGGCTTTTTTTTTTTCCAGCCTTTACGACAGCAAGCTGGAACTGAAGCTCACTGAAAGGTGAAATGCGGTGGCAGAGATAACGGCTGCCAACAATGAAGCGTTCGTCAATTAGCGGGATCATTCTATGACTTCCTGTAATTCTATTTGTTTGTTTGTTTTTACCGGCTGTTGGCTTTTATTGAATAACAGAAACTCCATCAAGTGCTGCTGCCTCGTACAAGTGGGCTTTTATTTAAATATGAACACTTCCTGTAATTTGCTGAGAACATTCCCTGGCGTAACAAGGTGAAGTAAACACCATTCAGGCTGCAGTGAATCTTGGATAAGCACTTGCACATAACGCTCAAAAATGTTTTGGTATTGTCATGGGGTTCCAGCCTGGATGGACCCCAGGAAGCCAGCATAATAGATTGTAGAGGGGGCTGTGACGTTCCTTATCATGATGAACAGTAACAGCTGGTACACTGGTACTGGCATCCCAGAACCAATTAATGGGAACCTCTTACTTAGCTGGGAGGCTAACATAGTGAATACAAAACCTGGATGGAGAAGTATACCAGTCTAGATGACAATTCCAGGCAGAGAGGCCAGACGAAATGAGGGACAGTGGGATGTGGCCTCCCATGCTCAGGTCATTCTCCCATACACAGGTTGGCAGTATCGCTTGTGGGGAGCCCCTGTTTGGATGCCCAACAGGACAGCATGGAAATTGTTCTGTGGGTTTCAGTAAAAGTTTCTGCCAGGTGCTGTGTTCCAGGGTGGTTATATCTGATGTAGAAGTTTTTCCTGCTGACAATGGTTTGGACACCAAACGTATCCCCGGGTTGGGTTTAAAAGGAGGCTCTTCACTCAGCATGGACAATCAGAGTCAGGTGTGGTGGAGAGACAAAGCTTGCCATAGAGGAGTGCGAGAAAAGAAACACGAACTTTAGTGGGAAAGGACAAGGGATGACTGCCTCCCAGGGTCCTGTGTTTCCCCTGTAAAATTAGTGGCAGCATCCATCTCAAGTAGATCCCATTAAAGTTACCCACAAGGCTGCATGGCAATTGCAGTTCTGGAAGCCAGGTCTGCTGGGGTTTTTGGTGTGGGGTTGGGGGAATCTCTCCTGAACCGGAAGTGGGTCCTCTCTACAGTAATGATGGATTCGGTTGAAAGGAGCCCTCCAGCTCATTGAAGGAGATAGAATCAGGAGAGTAGAAAAATAAGGTGGAATAGAAAAGAAAGAGAAAAGGCCCTGTGTTTATCATGGAGAAACCTTTATTAAGGTATGTTTAAAAAAAGGCATAATTTGAACCCAGGATTTATGTGGGTGAAGTTGTGTCTGAGGTTTGAGGCTGGAAGATGCCTCCTGCAGACCACGATAGATAGATAGATAGATAGATAGATAGATAGATAGATAGATAGATAGATAGATAGATAGATAGATAGATAGATAGTGTGGCGGGCAGCCAGGTCCCATGCCTGGCCGGGACGCCCCTTCTACATACTGTATGTTCCGGTGGAGCAACCATGGGAGTCTCAGTACCTGCCCCGGGACGCTTGGTGGCAGCATCCCTGGCTGACGATGGTGCCTCGGCTTCCTGCAGGGCTCCATGGGAGATGGAGTTTTTGACAGCCCTGTTGGGATCTGGGGTGGCCGCCAGGGGTGCTGCATGGGTCCCTGAGCCGGCCTGGACAACTCTACAGCCCCGCCTGGAAGTGCAATCAGAAAAAGGTGATCAAGCACCTGGAGCACTTCCAGGTGGGCTATAATAAGGGCCAGCAACCACCACTCAAGAGCCAGAGTCGGGAGGTGGAGGACGAAGCTAGACGGGAGGAGTGGTGGTGCCAAAGGGACTATTGTGCGATTTAAGTGCTTTTGGGACTGTGTTGTGCCTGTGGGATTCACGGGGAAGAGAAATAAAACACTTTGTGTTTTTTATAGGCGTCTATTTCACATAGATAGATAGATAGATAGATAGATAGATAGATAGATAGATAGATAGATAGATAGATAGATAGATAGATAGATAGATAGATAGATGGGATGCCTGACCATTACACCAATAAAAATTTTAATGTCATTGCATTTAAATACATAGACTTTAGTATGAAGTTGGTCCCCCCTTTGCAACTATAACAGCTTCCACTCTTCTTGGAGGGTTTTCCACAAGATTGTGGAGTGTTTCTGTGGGAATTTGTGTCCATTCATTCTGTAGAGCATTTATGAGGTCAGGCACTGATGTTAGAATAGAAGGCCTGGCTCATAATCTCCATCTGTTCCAGTTCATGTTCAAGAAACCAGTCTGAGATGATCTGAGCTTTGCGACATGGCGTGTTATCCTGCTGGAAGGAGCCATCAGAAGATTGGGACACTGCAGTCATAAAGGGATGGACATGGTCATCAGTAATACTCAGGTAGACTGTGCCATTTAAACAATGCTCAGTTGATACTAAGGCGTCCATAGTGTGCCAAGAAAATATCTCCCACACTATTACACCACAATCACCCATCTGAACTGTTGATAGAAGGCAGGATGGATCCATGCTTTCATGTTGTTGATGCCAAATTCTGACCATACCATCTGAATGTCACAGCAGAAATCGAGACTCATCAGACCAGGTAAAGTTTTTCCAGTCTTTTATTGTCCAATTCTACTAAGCCCGTGTGAATTGTTGCCTCAGTTGCCTGTTCTTAGCTGACAGGAGTTTCACCAGGTGTGGTCTCCTGCTTCTGTAGCCCACCTGCATCAAGGTTCGACGTGTTGTGCATTCAGAGATGCTCTTCTGCATACTTCGGTTGTAACGAGTCCTTATTTGAGTTACTGTTGCCTTCCTATCAGATGGTACCAGTCTCGCCATTTTCCTCTGACCTCTGGAATCAACAAGGTATTTTCACTCTGAGGACTGTCACTCACTGATATTTTCCCTTTTCAGACCATTCTCTGTAAACCCTAGAGATGGTTGTGCATGAAAATCCCAGTAGATCAGCAGCTTCTGAAATACTCAGACCAGCCCGTCTGTCACCAACAACCATGCAACATACAAAAGCACATTGAGCATGGGAAAGGTGTTATATAAATAAAATATATAATTATTATTATTAAATTCCCTTTCTTCTCCATTCTGATGCTCGGTTTGAACTTCAGCAGGTCGTCTTGACAAGGTTTACATGTCTAAATGCATTGAGGTGCTGCCGTGTAATTGGCTGATTAAATATTTGAGTTAACAAACAGTTGAACAGGTGTATCATATAAAGTGTCCAGTGAAAGTATGTGCATATATTTATTCATTAGGTACACCTAATAAAGGCTATACAGCCAAACTGTTGTGTCTTTTACCATCTTTTCTTTTCAGCATAGAAATAACCTCTGATCTTTTTTCCTATATACTTTATATATACAGTTTATACACCGAACAGCCACAACATCAAAAACTCCTTCCTTATATTGTGTAGGTCCCACTCGTGCCGCCAAAGCAAGCTCTTGACTCTACAAGACCTCTGAAGGTGTCCTGTGGTAACGGGCACCATGATGTTTGCAGCAGATCCTCTTAATCCTGTAAATTGTGAGGTGGAGCCATGATGGATTAGACTTGTTATTCCAACACATACCACAGATGCTGCACTGGATGGAGACCTAGGAAATGTGAAGGCCAGGACAAAACTTTGAACTCTTCATTTTCTTCCTCAGATCATTCCCTAGCATTTCATACAGTGTAGCAGGAAGCATTATCATGCTGAAAAATGCCACTTCCGACAGGGAATACCGTCGCAATTGAAGGAGTGTAACTGGTCTGCAACAATCTTTAGGTAGCTGGCTGAAGTTAAATTAGCATCCACATGAAAGTCTAGACTCAGGGTCTCCTAACAGAAGATTGTAAAATCCACCAGCTTATCTTCTTCCCACAATTATAGGGCTGAAGTAATCAAGCTAGGGCTAGGACTTTTTGTAATAATTATTTTTGACTTTGATTTTGTGGTTTCGTGTTTTAATATATGATTTGGAGGGCTTATTTTGATCATTTTCACGCAGGTGTACTATTCTGAAGTTTTGTAGTGACTTTGGCATACTGGTTTAAACATTTTCCATATACTGACCCTCTCTGCATCAGGCTGTTCTCAGGATCCACCATTTAAAGTTGTTTGTATCTCTCCTACTTCTAAATCTTAGGATAAGTAAATCCTAACAGTGTAGTGAAGTTCCTAAAGCACTGGACTTTAAATTCCTATGTTGCTGGTTCAGATCATGATTGATTTTGTCTTGCTGTGTGACCCAGAACAAGTCAATTAACCTGAATGGGCTCCTACTGCTTCAAGCCAGTAAACAGTTGTAATGTATGCTAACCTTGTAAGCCATCCTTAACACCAGAATAAAGGCTAAGAGGCTCACAATATAAAGAAATTAAGGTGAAGTTGTAAACCTTGATGAATAGGCAAAATAGAAAAAAAAAAACATGTCAATCTAGCTTGACAAAAATTGTAAAAACAGGTTAAAAGAGATGGTAATCTTACCAGTGTACTTGTGTGCCTTTACAGTTGGACAAAAGAGCTGATGAAAATACTGGAGTGTTGATTGGAAAAAACAGGCAAATAAAAATAAAAAAGCAAAACTGGATGTTCTGGGCTTTTTGTGAAACATGTGAAGATATTAGGAGCTGCATAAGAGTGACATCACTTAGCCATTTCCTGAAAATGCCAGCCATGTCTGCAACAAAAGGACCAGGGCATTCCCCACATGGCAAGAGGAGAAGGTGCAAACTCCACACAGGCGGTGTAAACAAACTACGGACCATCATGCGGGAAGGCAGCAGTGCTGACCGCTGTATCGCAAAGCTGCTCATAAGGAAAATTTACTCTAGTTGTTTGAAGATGTCATTAAACCTTAAAAACATCCTTTCGATTTATTTAAGGCTCATAGAACAATAGCAGCATATTCAAAAGAGTGACTTGCACATTTTTTTTCTTATCAATGGGGGATTTCTTTAGGTTTTACTGGCAGGCAGGATGTCCTAATGTTGCAGGTTCCCATTCTTTGTATAGGATGAAAAATACAAAACATGCTTGACAGCAAACTACGAGAAAGAGTGTTTTAATACATTTGTCCATTTACGTATGATGTAATTAATAATGTCAATAAAAAAGAACTCTTCCAGTAACATGCAGTATGTTTTGAATAGACTTTTATACTTTAATTCATCTATTTGTCTAGATTAGATTATATTAGACAGACTGTATTAATCCCAAGGGAGAAATTTGGATGCATACACTAGCAGAAACATAAAACAACAAGGATGCAGACTCACAGGACAAGTAATATACCCAATCGATCAATCAATAAATAAATTTATTTTGTTTATAATTTTCAAAATGAACTTAAAGAGTTTGTTGAGAGGAAGTATTAAATTGCCTTATAGCAGAAGGCAGAAAAGATCCCTAGAGGCACATCTTAGCACACCATGGTGGAAATGCCCTGTGGCTAAAAGTGCTCCAAGAGAGCGCCTCCTAAAGGGGATTTTTTATGATGGCATCCAGTTTTGCTACCATTCTTTTTTCCACAGCAGCTTCCAGTGTGTCCAGGTTTTGCCCTGTAATGGAGCAGGCTGTCCTGATAAGTTTGTTCATGGATTGTGTGTCTTTTGAGCTCAAGTGGCTTTCCAGGAGACCACAGCGTAGAACAGCACACTGGCTACTTTGGGCTGGTAGAACATTTCCAGCCCACATCAAAAGACCTGAGTCTCCTTGTGAAGTCCAGTCTGCTCTGACCCTTCCTGTCTAGTGCCACTGTGTGGTCACACCAGTAGTGATGATGACTATCTATCTATCTATCTATCTATCTATCTATCTATCTATCTATCTATCTATCTATCTATCTATCTATCTATCTATCTATCTGTTTAATAGACCCTTTCTTATGTGTCTGTTGTGGAATGGCCAGGAATTTATCTTTGGCTCATTTCTCCTTTTTTATGCATTCATTTTGCCATCTTCTGAGTTTTATTTTGTAAATTACGATTTCCCGCTATTTGAATTTTATTTGTTAGAGTATAATTTTTGTTTAATGATCTTTCTATTTTCCTGTATTATGTTAATAATGTATTTATTTCTTCTTTATATTATGTACCCTTTGTATTGAGTCCGAGGGGGCCGGGGCCCCCTGACTGTGCAATTGTTGGACCAGCCCAGACTTCTTCAGGTGCTGCAGAACTTTGACATGGTAATGAAATATTCTCTTATTTAGGTTTTGATTTTTATTGCACATTGTAAATGGATCTTTCAGATGTTCTGTTTTTTAGACTTTTGCTTCTAGGATTGTGGATTGGCTTTATTTGCTTTTGAGGGTTGTCTTTCTGGGCATTTTACTTTTGATGCAATTTTGTTTTGCTCTTTTTTAAATTTATTGTTTTAATAAAGTGCATACATTTAAATGAGTTTTTTTATTTTTGTAAGCCAGAAATTTTCACTGTCCCTCTTCACCTTTTCTGAGTTTTTGAAATTAAATCTTGTTATCTCTTTTTTGTTGGGAAAGTGCAGGCCTAACTCCTGCTCCTACAGTTTGGGGCCAGGTTGATTTGGTTAGGTGAGGCCTACAATTTTAGTTTAGTCTAATATGTAGTACTGGTGTGATTCTCTTTTTGAGGCATGCCACCTATTTTTGAGTTTTAAGAGTCCTATCTGCAGTACATATTACCCTGTTTGTTTGTCTCTCTGTCTGTCTATCCATGTAACTGTACCGAGGCTAAGTCAATAGTTATCCACACGTTTGTTGTAATTTTGTTTGTGCTGTCTGTATGACTTTCCCTGTGCACATGTGGAAACATGGTGTGTCCTTGGGCACAGTGTTAAAGTTTCAGCCTTTGTCACTCAAGGTTGTAATACTTGTTGGTTTGCTAGCAGCGAACATTGCTGCTCCACTCTTTGCTGCGGCAAAGAACAGCAGAGAGAGCAGTGATTCACTTTTTATGGGATAAAGATAAACCAGAGGCCAAAATCCTTTCCAGTTCATCAGAATCATGGTACAGATTTGCTCAATTTTGTCAGTAGAGGACGTGGACAAGCATCTTCTTCATGCTTAACACTTATTCCACCACTTTTGAAATCAATCAATTTGTAAACACTCTTCTGTGATTAAACACGGTCTCCATAATGTGCCAAAAGACTTCTATGGATTTCTGGCTAATTTGTGTTTTCTTATCATGTATTCATCTTGTCATACTTTTTAGTTTTAGTTTGTAATGTATGATTTCTTGCTATTGGGATTTTATGTGTGTTATGTTATGATTCCTTTGACCTAGAAGATAACATATGTTGGTTGACATATTGTCAAAAGTTTCAATATCAAGTGGTTTTTATGTAGATCAATTTTGAAGGAGCACATGGCAAAGATTTGTGTGTGACACAGGCATGTCCTCTTCTGCCCCTAGAACAGATAACAGACTTGTTATTTTCCATTAAGCTCCACCTCTTCCAGTTTTTAACCACAAAATGATTCAGTAAACAGATGTCCTCTGCATTCTAATGACCTACAGAACATGAGGCCCAACTGTAATGCCATACTCTGTTTTCATTTCTAACTTTATTGTCTTACCAATGATAATTATTTGGGGTGACCTCTGATACTCCAATCCATATTATGACATGTCTTCATTGTTTAGTGTAGTCGGCAGGATTTCCTCTGATGTTGGGCCAGGCAAACTCAAAAGCTTTACAAATGCTACAATAGATGGGGCAGCAGATGAGTTACTTCCAGATACAAGTCACACTGGAAAAGGTGGAGTGTAGTAGGATATCAGAAGAACCACCCGAAAGAGAAAGGAAGTGGCTGTGGCAGAGGTACTTGCTTCTCTACGTCACAAAAATTACATATGTCTTAGCTATTCATATTTGGAAGGTCTGCCATCCAATGTTGACGGTGACTACAAGACTGGACACACATGATCATGTCACTCCTTACTTGTGAAGCATTTCAAGCCTATTATGACTTGGGCAGGAGGTTCATTACAGATCATAGCATTGTTAAAAGGGAGACAGTTGTGAGGTTTGGGTTGACCTCGAGTGTGCGTGCTCACAAATTTAGAGACTGGAAAGAAGAAGAATCTAAACCTATACAGGTACAAGTCTCTTATTTTTGGAGAAGAGTGGTGACATTGCTCCGCTTAAATAAAAGCATCAGTAGAATGCTGAGTTAGTGGCTGTTGGGGATTTTATCTGACTTTCTTGCAAGGTACCTCTAGCAACATGCTTGGTAAAACATGGAAGACCTTATTGAACTTATGGACTAATATTGTGACACACTGGACGCTGGCAGGGAGACTTAGACCATCAGGTAGAAAGAAAGAGGCCACACTTACTAGTGGCAGTTTAAAATGATTCAGAAAGCCACTGGATGGGAAAGAAGACAACCTACAAACCACCCTAGCTGCAGGAACAACATCCACAGCTTTGCCAACTACCCCTATCTCAATGAATCGATGGAGAATGTTTTAGGTGGCAGAAGAGGTACAAATCAATGGCCATAAACAAGTTTAAGGTTACAGCCAGTACACAGAATACTCGATGGTAATCATTAGGGACTCCATTTTCAGCTTGACATTGAAATCTTCCCCTGATGATATATTGAATGCTATCAGTTAGTTTATTCATATTTTAAGTAGATAAAGTGATTCATAGCAGCCATACCACATTCTAAGTATGTTCAGGCCCAGCCAGTACTTGGATGGAAGACCAATTAGTAAAAGCTCGGGTTGATGATGGAAGAGGTGTTGGTGAGGCTAGCTGGGTGCATTTACCCTGTGGTCTGTATTGTATGTGGATCCCAAAGCCCAAATGAGTTGCCTCAGACACTGTGCTGTAAAAATGGCGCTGTCCTTCAGATGAGATGTAAAACTGAGGTCCTGACTCTCTGTGGTCATTGAAGATCCCTGTGCATCCTTCATAAAGAGAAGGTTTTTTAAAGGGCATCCCTGAAACTGATTACCTTAACCAGTCCTTCTTATAGTTTTACCCTCTAGTGTGTGTTTGCATCATTTGAGCTTCATTAACTTTCTTTGCTCCTTTTTCCCAGAAGTTTGAAACATGACTCATGGCGTGTTCAAACATGGTTTGAAATATGGCAGCACTTGAGAACAGGTAATTCACTTGAAGCTAAGTATGTTCGGAGCCAGCAAGTACTTGGATGGGAGAGCATCTAGGAAAAGCTTGGGTTGCTGCTGGAAGATGTGTTGGTGAGGCTAGCAGGGGTGCTTACTCTGTGGTCTGTGTGTGGATCCCAATACCCCAGTGCAGTGATGGGGACACGGTCAAGTAAAAATCCTACTGTCCTTCAGTGAGATGTAAAATCGAGGTCCTGGCTCTCTGTTGTCATTAGAGAGGGTATCCTTCGTAAAGAGTAGGGTGTATCCTGATGTCCTGGCTAAATTCTTCACCTTAGCCTAGTTATTCTGACCCCCTAACCATCCCCTGCCTCTGCATGGCTAACTATTTCTCACCCCTTCATCACCTAACAGCTAATGTGTGGTGAGTGTACTGGTGCAAAAATGTCTGCCGTTACATCATTTAGATGGATGCTGCACATTAGTGGTGGATGAAGTGGCTCCCTATTCACTATGTTAAAGCTCTTTTAGTATCAAGAAAAGCACTATATAAATGCAGAGAATTATTATTATTATTATTATTATTATTATTATTATTATTATTATTATTATATGCAATCTGCAAACAAAAGCCACACCACCTCATTAGTGTCCTTAACTAATATTAGGCCCCTTGACCTTTCATTCAAAATATTAGCAAAAATCAAATTTTTGACTGAAGCAAAATAATTGAAAGGAAAAAGAAGTTCTCATTTTAAACCAACTTCTTCTTACAGAACATCCATCCATTCATCCATTTTCCAACCTGCTGAATCCGAACACAGGGTCACGGGGGTCTGCTGGAGCCAATCCCAGCCAACACAGGGCACAAGGCAGGAACCAATCCCGGGCAGGATGCCAACCCACCGCAGGACACACACAAACACACCCCCACACCAAGCACACACTAGGGCTAATTTAGAATCGCCAATCCACCTAACCTGCATGTCTTTGGACTGTGGGAAGAAACCGGAGCGCCCGGAGGAAACCCATGCAGACACGAGGAGAACATGCAAACTCCACGCAGGGAGGACCAGAACAGCCAATCATAATATGAAATGTACACAGGAAAGTAAATATTTTCATTTGTATAGTGCAATGTGTGTTTTTGTTGGTATCATATCACTCTCGCTATTCTGAGAAGACATGAAAGAAAGAATTATATACACATAACAATAAACTCGGACTTGAACTTTATTGTGAGACGTTACCATTATCCTACCTCTTCAGAGGCATCTTGAAGAGCTGTCAGCAGTGAATCCTTCTTACAGTGTAAATGTAGGATGTGTTTGGCCTGAATTCTTTTTATGTATTTTATTTGAAAACAAAAGATTGCAACAGAACAAACCTCAGTCAAACAAATGAAAATAGTATAACAAGTAACAAGTACAATGGTGTGCTTCGAAAGCAATCCATGAAACTCAGCCTTCAACACTCACTGTCAAAGAGAGACTAGACCGCCGTGTCTGCGATGCTTCTTTGTAGAGGATAAAGGAGAAAATCAAGTAATAAAATAAAAAGCCAAGCTCAGGTTCAGTATGTTTACTGTAAGATTACATTAATGAGTTTTTTTTTTTTTTTTCTGAACAGATCCTCTTGTATTCAATTTGGAAATTAATATTTCATCGCAAACAGCATTGGTGATAATAGACACCCTTATCTGGTTCTCTATCCAAATTTGAAGCAATCCCAGTTCATATTATTAATATCATCTGAGGTGTCTACACTAGTAAAAAGTAATTTTATCCATATGGATACACGGGGGACAACATGGTAAATACATATCCTCATTCAACTACATCAACTACATCCAAGGATAGAAAGACATTTGAAGATTCATATTCTCTAGGTGATGTAATATGTTAAATGAGCCCAGAAAATTGGAAACTAAATATCTATCCTTAACACATGTGAGTTTATTTTGCTCCAGATGTACCAATATGGTGTAAGGCCTTTAAAGAAAACAAAAGGTGTGCCAAAAAGCCTCAAAAATGTCCACTGGGGCTAATGAAAAAAGGGCAAACAAAGGATCCTTATAAATAAAATAGTTATCGCACAAAATAAATTATGTTCTTAACAAAAAAGCTCCACAGAGCAAAAGGGCATAGCAGGAGTTGTAGTCCCACAACAAACAATGTCCTAATACACATATCCAAAAGAAGAGTCAAGAAAACGGAGGAAAAGGTTAAAATCCAGAATCATAATTCACAAGCAAAGCAGTAGACACCAGAACTCGCCAATATCACAAGTGCATTCAATGAACCACAAGGGACTGTAGGTTTTCCTCAGGCAGTCCCTTGACGGCGATGGGCAGGTGACCCTGCCACTTGGAGAGTCACACACAAAAACATATGGATCGCAGTGAAAGGTGCTTAGACACATAGAAACTAAATGATCAACAGTCTTAACTAAAATAATATTGATCACAATGCCTCAATGTGTCAGTTAGCTCCGAATGAGTTGAATTGAGACAGTAATAGAATATGGGGCTTTTAGAGAACATTGGACTTCAGTATCAGATATTGCCAATTATATTTTGGAGTCGTCTACAAAGGCAAAATATATGTAAGGCCTCCAAAAGTTCTACGAAGGTAGGGCAGGATGTTCACTACCCTGCCCAGCAGAAGCATACCTTAACCCTGCCAAGCCTCAAATATTAACTAATGGGAGTTGGCAAAACAATTGAAAATGCTCAAAAAGTCCCACAAGAGAAAGGATGACTGTAAACTCTTGGGCTGTATTAAAAAGAACAAGCTATGAATCTTTAATTGAAAATATATGCAGTATGTCCTGTAGGAGGAGCACCAGCTCTCTAAACCCAATACAGACACAAGTTTTTGAAAACAAAGCCTTTTATTTGTGTGAAATGCTTTCTCAGCAAGCATTTCCCACAGCACCAATATAATACAGCAATAAAGCAGGACACAGCCAAGCTGTTTTCTTTCTCTCCTTTCTCTCTCTCTCCCCACCTTCCCCTTCCTCCAGCAAACTTTGTCCCTCTTCCTCCCAACTCTGGCTTATTTTATGCTGCACCCAGGAGTACTTCTGGTGTCCCATAAGCATGGTCTGACAGCACTTCCGGGTGAGGTGGGAATCTGACAAAGTAGAGCTCCACAGTACCTACAGCACCCCCTGGTGACACCTCCAGAACACAACAAGCCTGAGCTTCCAAACTCCATCTCCCCGTGTGTCCTGTGGGAATCCATGGCTCTGTAAAAATCCAGGGTGGCTGTCATCTAACAATCCAGAGGAAATCATGCCCTGAGCATGCTTTCTCCCTTGGTCCTTCCGTTAATAAGGCATCCCACCTGGATAAGGGTGCAGGAAGCTGTCCATCCCAGACAAAAAATCTCAAAGGGGTTCAAAATGTCAAAAAGAATGGCCCAGAATGGCTGCTGGGTGAACTCTGAGAATTGTCTGCATCTTAATATCAACAAAACAAAGGAACTGGTTATTAACTTTCGCCACACCAAACTGGTCACTATTCAAGGAGTGGATGTACTGGTGGTCCACTTCAAATACTTTGGAGTCCATATCGATGACAGGTTGGGCTGGTCTCGGAACACAGAGGAACTGTATAAGAAATGTAGAGCAGGTTCTTTTTTCCATTAGGAGACTGTGTTCCTTTAACATGTGAAGTGACAGAAATTTTCTTTCTTTTTAATTTTCTTGCTTTATAGTCATTCTGGTGTGTGTATTTATTCATTTATTTAAAAAATGTCTGTTAAAAGCAAAATTTCACATTGGGGACAAATAATCTATCTATCTATCTATCTATCTATCTATCTATCTATCTATCTATCTATCTATCTATCTATCTATCTATCTATCTATCATTGTAAGTCTTGGAATCTATATGTCCCAAAACCTAAGATAAATCTTAAAAAGTCCACTGAAGTACCACAAGGAATCCAAAAGAATTAGAAATTAAACCACATCATAACCCTACTGTTCTAATATGAATTTTAATGTTAAGATAGGAATAATGGTAATTTCCAAATGATGGGAAGAGTTAAAACTTTATAAAGACACTGTCCAGAGGATGAGTGAGTATAGCAGTAGAGAAAGAGAAAGATAATGGAAGCAAGTGAAGTGGGTCTCCTTTGCTGGCTCAATTCATGTATGCAATACCCCACCAAGACAAGAGGAGAGTCTATTGGTAATTTTGTTTTCTTGATCTTTTTCCATCACACTTCCAAGAAACCACCCAATAAGGGCATCTATTCCAGCCTGACCGCCATTCCAGGCCTTTTGAGATGTCCAGAGTCTAGCTGCAGGATATGGAGTATTATCTTACGCAAATAAAAGAAAGTAACTCTTTTCACTTTCTTTTCAGTTTCTCACACTTTTAGTTTTGTATGGAGATGAATTATAGGGGCAACCCGGTTGGTGTCTCAGCAATTCTTTATTTTTGAGATTGCTCTTTCACTGCCTAATCACAGTATATTTATTTTTGTTGTTTGTACTATGTAAAATAAGAAGTGAGAGGGTGATTGGGAAAGGTTTGGGGTCCATCCAGGCACCCTGTTCAACATAAACAAAAATGAAAATCCACCTTAATAAAAGGTGTGTCTCTGCAGTTGCTATTTCTCAGTCCTTCCAAAAGATGGAACATTTACAAACATTTTTTGTAATAAAATGCATTACATTTGTCATTTCAGATGGGGCGGCACGGTGGCACAGTAGGTAGCGCTGCTGCCTCGCAGTTGGGAGACCTGGGGACCTGGGTTTACTTCCCGGGTCCTCCCTGCATGAAGTTTGCATGTTCTCCCCATGTCTGCGTGGGTTTTCTCCGGGCGCTCCGGTTTCCTCCCACAGTCCAAAGACATGCAGGTTAGGTGGATTGGCGATTCTAAATTGGCCCTAGTGTGTGCTTTGTGTGTGGGTGTGTTTGTGTGTGTCCTGCGGTGGGTTGGCACCCTGCCCGGGATTGATTTCTGCCTTGTGCCCTGTGTTGGCTGGGATTGGCTCCAGCAGACCTCCGTGACCCTGTGTTCGGATTCAGCGGGTTGGAAAATGGATGGATGGATGGATTTCAACAGATGGCACATCACAGACATTAACATTGCTTTCTGAAATCCCATACCAAATACCATATAACATGCACGGTACACTGCAAAAGTTAACATGGAGGTCTTTCTTGCCAACTTAGATTTCAATCTGTCTTAGACAGTAGCAAACATAAAAGTCCAAAGAAACTAATTGGGCACCTTTTGTCATACGTTGCCGATACTTAGCCAGCTCTTCCTAAGCCTGTGTTATTTCTGATTTTAAGTGTCCCTTCCTTCTTAGAACTGGGTTCATCAATAAACGCCAGCTCCCAACCCTGGCACTGTTAAATTGGTCCCGGGGTGGACTTGCTGGCAAAACCTGGCAGTAATGTCAAGCCTTGTCATGGGACTGGTTGTGGGATGAAAAGGAAGGAGGCATTTCAAGAGCTTGTGGTACAGGTGTTACCTTACCCGAGCCTTGTAGAAGCTCCCTAAGCACACACACAAAACATCATCTGTCATTTGGTTTCTGTAGTATTTTTTTTTTGGATACTTGGACTTGCTTTCCCCTTTATTCTTGGAAATATTTGTCCTGTAAAAATTGTATTTATTTATTTTATTTTGATCTTTGTACACATAGACATGTAAGCACTTCTGCAGCTGAGCAATTACTTTCTTTTTTTGGAAAAACCTTCTAAAATCACCAGGTGTGGCACTGTTTTTGTAGCGGGGACCATAAATTTGTAAAAGATCAAGGTAGTCCTTGAACACCAGGTCATCACAACAACCACATGTACACATGAAGTTACTTATTTTCCAGTAAGTGTTGATAAAGAATTCAAGGGAAACAAAACAGACTCAGCCTCTTATCTTACCTCCGATTCATTAAAAATAGTTTGTAGCCACCACCGTCACTACGAGCAAATACATAAATAAATAATTCAGCCGGGGCTTGTTGTTTTCTTGTCAGTCTCCGAGGACAAAATATTCTTACTAATAAGGAGTGTTATGTTTACTAGCTATGCTTGCAATTGCATTGTCACTTGGTTACTCACAAATACTTTAGATTTCTATTTAAAATCTGTTGATTGCCACAACAGGAGCATTTGTCCCTAACGCCGGCTGGGCTTTTTCATTAGAAAAGGGATTTATCTGTAAATGAAATGAAAGAGAATAGCGTGACGCTAATAGAATAAGCAAATGAGGAAATTGTCTCCAGTGTGTTGTGTGAAGATGAAAGGCTAAGTACATAAGTGCTGTGAAAAAATGAAAGTATTCACCCCTCCATATAGTAAAAGAGTGAAATGTTTTTATATTTTACATTTCATATTTATTTAGCATCTGTGAAATGATTCAAGCAACAGAGGAAAAGGTTTGGGGGCAGCCGTCTGTATACTTGAAACAAGCTGCCAAATATGATGATTTGGTTCAAAAATGACAAGTAGAGACGTCAATCCAAAACAGAGCAGTTCAGACAGACAAACATGGAGGTTTTAAAGTCGGGCAGGGGAAATGACGTCATTCTGGCAGGAACCGGAAGTGATGTCATCGAGCCCATAAACCGGAAGTGATGTCATTGGGTCTGAAACCCGGAAGTGATGTCATCGGGCCCAGAAACCGGAAGTGATGTCATTGGGTCTGAAACCCAGAAGTGATGTCATTGGGTCTGAAACCCAGAAGTGATGTCATCGAGTCCTGAGCCGGAAGTAATGTCATCGGGCCCGGAATAATGGTAGTGATGTCATCGGGCTCGGGGATGGAAGTGACATCATCAGACCTGGAACTGGAAGTCGTCCTCGAATCCATGCAGAATTTCTCGTGGTTGGTCTATAGATGAAAATGAGGAAGGATCAGTAGAATTTTTCACCCCCTAGCCCGTCATGGTATTATCCCTTTTTGAGCCCTTCAGTTACCTGCCATGCTGACACACCTAATGCAGCATTTAGTAAAAGGGATTCTGAGTGGACAAAAATATATATAATTGCGTTTTGTATTCCATGTCCACGTTAAAGAATGCTATGCATAACCTAATACCTTGTGGGAATAATTCATTCCTGCTTAAATGAATCACATTCAGTCATAATAACTGCTAACGCATTGGCAGCACAAAAAACAGAAATGAAAGGAGCAAAATCAAAAAACTGACTGCCCGATTTTTGCCCCTTACTATTACAGATAGATAGATAGATAGATAGATAGATAGATAGATAGATAGATAGATAGATAGATAGATAGATAGATAGATAGATAGATAGATAGATAAGGCTCTATAAGATAGATAGATAGATAGATAGATAGATAGATAGATAGATAGATAGATAGATAGATAGATAGATAGATAGATAGATAGATAGATAAGGCTCTATAAGGTAGATAGATAGATAGATAGATAGATAGATAGATAGATAGATAGATAGATAGATAGATAGATAGATAGATAGATAGATACTTTATTAATCCCAATGGGAAATTCACATTCTTCAGCAGCAGCATACTGATACAATAAATAATATTAAATTAAAGAATGATAATAATACAGGTGAAAAAACAGACAATAACTATGTATAATGTTAAATATTAACGTTTACCCCCCCGGGTGGAATTAAAGAGTCGCATAGTTTGGGGGAGGAACGATCTCCTCAATCTGTCAGTGGAGCAGGACAGTGACAGCAGTCTGTCGCTGAAGCTGCTCTTCTGTCTGGAGGATGACATTATTTAGTGGATGCAGTGGATTCTCCATAATTGATAGGAGCCTGCTGAGCGCCCTTTGCTCTGCCACAGATGTTAAACTGTCCAGCTCCATGCCAACAATAGAGCCTGCCTTCCTCACCAGTTTGTCCAGGCATGAGGCGTCTTTCCTCTTAATGCTGCCTCCCCAGCACACCACTGCGTAGAAGAGGGCGCTCGCCACAACTGTTTGATAGAACATCTGCAGCATCTTATTGCAGATGTTGAAGGAAGCCAGCCTTCTAAGGAAGTATAACCGGCTTTGTCCTTTCTTGCACAGCGCATCAATATTGGCAGTCCAGTCTAATTTATCATCCAGCTGCACTCCCAGATATTTATAGGTCTGCACCATCTGCACACAGTCACCTTTGATGATCACTGGATCTATGAGGGGTCTGGGCCTCCTAAAATCCACCACCAGCTCCTTGGTTTTGCTGGTGTTCAGGTGTAGGTGGTTTGAGTCGCACCATTTAACAAAGTCGTTGATTAGGTCCCTATACTCCTCCTCCAGCCCATTCCTGATACAGCCCACGATAGCAGTGTCATCAACGAACTTTTGCACATGGCAGGACTCCATTTGATTGGAATTATCTACCGCATGATACTGGGTATCAGCAACGTGGCCATATTTTCACCCAGAGGTAACTGGATTGATGCTTGGTTTCTGACCTATCAGAAAGTTCCACTGTAACCAATAGAAAGAAAATGCTCTTTTAATAGCCTGGCTACAGCCAAGATCTCTTCATGGTCACATGACACATAACACAAAGAAAACAAAGCTAAAACCAGCAAAATACAACGCAGTCTGCTAACTAGTCTGTCACGGCACACTATGGGCCACTTCACCTTGCAACACTGCTTCTGTTTTTCAATATATGTGGCTTATTCAGCATAAACCATATTCTAGAGGATTTTCAATCTGAACTTTGACCTCATAAGTGCTTTATTAGGTTAAATGTAACTTCTCTTGACTGTCAGGCCACACAGAGTGTTGCACAGAGATGCACTCATTAGGCTTTTTAACTCTTTCAGGGCAGATGTTGACTTTTGTCAACAGGAGGGATTGAGGGCAAAAATGAACTGTAAACGGTGACAAAACCTTTAGTTTGACTCACTTTGCTAGAAAGGAAGTTAGCTTGGTTGGATTGACCAAGATTCCCTGCACTCGCATGAGTAGTGAAGAGGAAACAGCTGGCAAAAATGGCATCGACATCTGACAAGAGATTGATGCAAATGCCCAGGCAAAATCGAAAATGAGGTATCGCTCTCCAGTTGTTTTTGATGATGGACGTCCTTTTGTGTAGCTGACGTGCCTATGGTGGACCACCACTTACGATGACAGGAGGGACAAACCAGATTGCGTTGCCTCTGCGACCATGACCACCGCTGCCACATGAAGACAGCCTGGCAGCCAGCCTGCTGCAAATTCCTGCCAGCAGTTGTGCCATCTGTGATCAGCCTGAGCACAAGAGAGACAGCGAACTGGCGGCCACAGCACACAGCAACAGATGTTTTGATGTTGATCTCTGTGTAAAACCATTGCTTTGTGTGCTTTTCAGAAAACTGCATTTGTTTGTGAAAAATATTCAGCCCTCAATGAGTTATTGGCTTCAAGTCGAGTTTAGCATCCTGCAAAGTGAGTACAATTCCATTTTTCTTTGCCTGTTGATAATAAAAAGGACAGTCTGGCAGTGGAGGGTGATAATCAACTGAAATTCAAATTGTGTGTTTTTTTTTTTAATTCTCCTAACGTTTAAAGCACAGATAATCTGTAGTCTTACATGCTTGGGTGTTTTGAAGACTTTGGATTGCTTGAGTCGGCTGTAACTTCAGGTCAGGTGGATGGTACGTAATTCTCCAGACAATTTTTCCTATACAGAATACAAATTATGATTCAGGCCCCATCCACACTACCAGGTTTTCACATGAATATGTCTACATTTTCACTTTTTTGTTCAGAATACCCCATTGCTTTTGACCCCTGAAAGATGCTCTCCAGAGCCACATACTGTTGCAAATGCAGCATCAGTGTTGTGGCGTGGATGAGTGGAAACAGAGTTTTCCAAAACGATACTCCAATCACCCACTCAAACATACACAGTTTTTAATATTTGGAAAACGTATGGGATTAAATCATTAAGAGATTTGTATCAGGGGTGTCGAACTCCATTCCTGGAGGGCCGCAGTGGCTGCAGGTTTTCATTCTTACCATCTTTTTAATTAGTGGCCACTTTTTGCTGCTGCTTACCTGTTTTAAATTGCTTGACTCAGGCCCCATAGTTGTTTCTTTTTCCTTAATTAGCAGCCAAATAATAATGAGACACAAAACAGGCCGCCATATGACCAGCTCACTTGTGCCCTTCACACAATACCTTAAAATAAAGGTGAAGGTCTCAGTAAGGCTGATTTCTGAGGTCACCAAAACATTATGATGGCATTCTTAGAAAATGCAGAAAAGCAACAGTTTTGGAAATGTGTGCTGTGGCAGAATGAGAGTAGCAACAAGCCATTAAATTAAATACCGGGTTTAATTAACAGAAATAAATGGCTTCTCATTAAGAAAGTGATTGGAGTGAAATTGGTTGGAGTTTGAAGCCTCAGTTTTGTTGGTCATCTGTTGGCTTGTTTCACATCTCATTTCTGTTCAGCTGTCATTTAATGAAGAAAGGAATCAATTCAGAGGACTGAACCCTTAAAAACAAGGCTATAAAAAATGAAGAGAAAAGGAGTTAATTAGCAGTGAAAACTGGTCACTAATTAGGAAAAGGGTTAGAATGAAAACCTGCAGCCACTGCGGCCCTCCAGGCCTGGAGTTCGACACCCCTGATATAAATAATGTCTTTTCATCCTATGAACAAATACACTCCAAATTTACAGTAGCTTCCCATTGTCATACACATGCGCATGGAAGGCAGCTAAAGGGCCTGAATGAGAGTAATTCCATGACAGACCAGGGGGTGGTGGAGTGTACCGATCCTTTCTCTCTTTCCACTGCAGACTGATTATGGGAAATTCCACCTGGGTCCAATGATGTCACTTCTGGGTTCAGCCCTGATGACATCACTTCCAGTCCTGATGACCTCATTCTGGTTCCGGCCCTGATAACCTCATTTCCTCTACTCTCCAGCCAGGAAAAATTATATGGGTGGTTGCCTCAAACCTTTGTGCGACTCTGTTGTTCCCATCTTTGACACCATCAACACAATGTTTCCACTATCTCCAAATTAGAAACTATGATAAACAAAATCTGCCCAATTTTCCTCACCTCCCACCTATTTCTATTCCAGAAGAAACATTGATCATTCTTGAAGACTCAGACAGCATTTCTATAAATATATAAAACCATTTTAAAGTCCCTTCCTTTTAAAGATCCCAGAGTACAGTGGGAAAAGGATCTCCCACTCAACATTTCAGATAAGGAATGGAAGGCAGCCATGCACAGAATACACTTGAGCTCCTTATGTGCGAAACATTCAATTATTCAACTTAAAATCTTTTATCGAGCACATCTATCATGTTTGAAATTGTCCAAAATGTTTCCAGGGCAAGATCCAACCTGAGTTGCAATCGGGCTCCTGCCTCAGTGGGCCACATGTTTTTCAGCCTGCACCAAATTAACATCATTCTGGACCAAAATCTTTGCATGCCTGTCAGACAGCCTTGGTGTCCCAATCCCTCCTAATCCATTAACAGCCATGTTTGGTGGACTTTCTGAGGGGCTTAAAGTGGAGAAGGACAAACAAACTGTAATTGCCTTTGCTATACTATTAGCACGTTAACTTATCTTGCTCAACTGGAAGAATCGTAACTCACCTCTTTTAAGTCAGTGGGTAACTGATGTTATATACTATTTGAAATTGGGAAAAATCAAATTCTCACTTAGAGGATCTGCACAAAACTTGTTTAAAACCTGGCAGGATCTAATCAATAATATTTTAGAATAGGCATTGCAATTGGGGAGAAGGACTCCTGTTCCTCTTTACCTCTCTCGAAAGTTTTACTCTGGCTGTTGGCCTTTCTCACTTTCTCATAGGTGGGAGTTGAATTAAATTTAGTTCTGATAAGTTTGACTTGATTGCATGGAATGTTACCTGCTTTTAACAAACTCAATAAAAGACCATTGACTGGTCACCATATGTGGAAGGAAAAGCATTCTCCAATGCAGCAGGTATAGAAGAGCTACTTCCCATTGTGCTTGTTGGGCTGTGCACTTGTGTGCATCTAAATGTGCTTTGTAAAGTTTGAATGCTGTATGCATGCACAAAAAGGAAATTATTTAATGGCTGCTACAGTTCTGCAGTAAATCCCATGGCCAGTGGCATTACTGTTGTAGTAAAAAATTAATAGCCCTGTAAAATCAGAATGTAACTAACTCATTTGTCAGCCTCTCATTAACATTTATTACTTAAACTTGATCTGCTCGATAAGGAGGAGTGCATTTTGCAGTAAAATTAATAAGAAGGTGTCTAACATAGTGGAGTGAGAGACATGAAAGCACAATGTGAAGCTAAAGACACACACACACATACACATGTGTATGCACATGTTTATTTATTTGTTTTTTCTACTAAGCTAGTTTTAAAAATGCAGTTTGGTACAAGAGGTGCTCTGATTGCTGTGGATTGCTTATAATCAAACCTCTCTCGAAGGAACACTGAGCTAAGCACTTTAAGTGTTGTTTTAACATTTGCGTTGTTTTCATGTAATAATAAGACGACTGCTGCCATTTCTGAAAACTGTTGGCTTTCAGCTATGATCATCACATTAACGTAATGTAGCGTAAAAAGAATTTGTTTCTTCAAAATTTAATGTGCTAATAGTTTTAAAAGTGCGTAAAGTACATAGCACCGCCATTATAATTACAGTAACACATAAAATGGCATCACCTGGAAGAACAAAGATGGTACCGGGAAAAAAAACATATAAAAAAAGGCATTAGAAAATGATATCTAATCCAAAAACTGATGGTAAAATTGAGTTCTGTGACCCCAGAAACATAATTCCATGTGAGAACTAGGGTACAGGGTTGGGGTTCCAGAGGACCTCCCATTTATTGTTCAAGTTGTGCTGAACCAAGTTCATTATTATTGCTTCGTTAATTAAGAGTTCTGTCTTCTTTAAAAGCTAGGTCCAGAAAAATAATAATAATAATAATAAGGCAAAGAAGATCATCAAGTATAGAGACCTAGAAATCGAAGTAAAAAAATAGAAGGACAAGAGTGACTCCAATAGTTGTAGACGTACTGGAAACCATCAAGACTGGCTTTCAAGAGCAGATGGACTAACTCCCGTGTAGAGTCAGCGTGAAAGAAATCCAGAAGATTGCACTCCTTGGCATGGCCCACATTCTTCAATGAGTCCTCAGCTGAACAACAAGAGAGGTCTGGTTCAACTCTGGCAAACACCCCAGCATATGTTAGTGTGCCAGGAAGAGAGTGATAATAATAATAATAATAATAATAATAATAATAATAATACATTTTATTTATATAGCACCTTTCTCATGCTCAAATAAATAAAGACTTCATGTTTAGCAAGAGTCTTTAAAGTTGAAGAAGCGGAAAAGACGAGACTACAGACATCAGACCTGGAAGTGGCACTTTTAGTCTTCTGGGATGTTCTCCTCCATTCTAAAGAGTTACTGTCTGTGTGTCACACCCTAAACCTTCCCTATATCCCTAGACAATGCAACACCTGCGATGCTCACATGTGTGACATAAGGTACATAATTTAATAAGCAGAGGTCTAAGAGTAATTAATAAATCATAGCAGCTACAACTTATCATAATCATCATCATCATCATTGCATCATCCAGCAGCAGCTCTGCCCACCTAAACTGGATTAAATGGGTTTGACATTGATAACTATGTTAATTATTATCTTGTGCATTATCATTTTCTGAATAATGTTTGCTCATTCTCTCAACCTTCTTATTCCAATATATAGTCCTGTGGAAAAGTAAGTACATCCATGGAAATTATGGACTTTTTCAAGATATGTGAATATGCAAACCGTAGATCTTCACGCAAACAGTGCTTATAGATAAAGGTGTTATACTTGAATAAAAACACAAGTTGAATTGGCCTTTTTAATCATTTACTCAACATTAATTATCAATGGATGGATGGATCTAATGAGTTAAAATTAAGTCCACCTTTGACCTCGGAAGCTGGTGTTGCCCCACTTAGCAGAAATCGCCAGTCTCTGACATTGATTCTAACATTGTAAAATTTTGGACTGCTCCTCCATGCAAAATTCTGTCACGTGCAAGATGTTTGTGGGTTTCCTTGCATGCTTTGTCCATTTTAAACTCCCCTACAACATTTCAATGGGATTCAAATCAGGGCTTAGACTAGGCCCATACATAACCAGCCAGTTCTTTGTTAATTTGCTAGTGTGCTTTGATTATAAATTAGTTGAAAGGTCCGTTTTCAGTCCAACTTTCAGACAGATGGCCTCACATTCTCCTCAAGCACAAGATGATATGATGCAGAATTCCTAGTTGATTTGAAGACTACAACCAGCCCAGGCCCTGAGGTAGAAATTTGCACAGAATGTGTCTACTCTTACTGTGACCAGACAACTCTGCCTTGAATTCATCTGTCAGGCACACATTGTTCCAAAACGCCTGGGGCCTCATGTATAAACAAGTGTGTATGCACAAAGATGTTGCGCAAGCCCATTTCCACACTCACATCGCAATGTATAAAACCTAAACTTGGCATAAAGCCACGCACATTTTCATGCCAGCTAAATGCTTGGCGTGTGCAAGTTCTCCACTCGGTTTTGTAAACTGGAGGCACCCAGCATTAAAGCAGTGCCTTTGTTCCAATGTGGTTTCCCTTTCTTTTTTTAGATCCACATCCCTGATGCGGCTTTATCAAATAAACTGAAATTAACAAGCATATTGTTTATTAGTTTAAGGCATCTGATTGTAATTACAAATTAAAAAAAATATATAATCCACGGAATGGCCAAAGTAATTCAAATACCATGGCTGCTTTTGCATTGTTACTCTAAAGTATTTATCCCACTGTAGCTGAGTGTGGAATCACAGCTCTACAGCAGCTGATCGGAAAGAGAATTATCGGTATACAGTATCTACCACACGTTGCCTCCGGTATGCTGTTTATTTGAACTGCTCTCATACGACAAACACTTCAAAGCCTTTCCTGTACGGACGTCGTGGTTCAGAAACAGTTTCATCCCAAGAACTATAAACGCAATCAATCAGTCCATCAAGTGCTCCTTGTAGAACTGTTTGTACTTATAAGTACAATTACCTCACTGTAAACTTTCGATACAGTTATAATATTGCACAACCTAAGCCACTTTATAAAGCACATATTTACATATGATGACAATATAATTTTTAAGATGAAATGCAGCAAAATATGTTTATTACATTATACAGATAATATAAAAACATCAATTAAATAATCTATATTGTTAATAATTAAACATGTGAGGACATGGTGTCGCAGCGCTAGTGACGATCTGGTGCCACATTCAGGGATTGTTCCTGCCTCACGCTGTATTCTTGCTGGGACTGGCGTGACCCTGGATGGATAGATGAATAGAATAATTAAACATGTACCATGAAGATATTTCAATATTCCTTAAAAGTTTACAGATGGCTTAACGTCTATTACAGAGCTGATTGTGTGGTGATTGGTTACTTGGAGAAAGAAAAGGAAGGACGGGATTCGGGGGTTAGTACGTTTGAAAGAGACAGTACTGCTGCAATAAGCTATTTCATCAAAGGTCGCGCACAGCGCAGTAAGCATCTTATGGGAGGCAGGAACAATCTCTGGATAGCTCGCTAGCTTGTCACAATCACTGCGCCAACGTGTTCCCATATTTAATAACATGCTTTAACTCCTATCATCATGAAAATGATATCAAGTATACATCTCAGTATTTTAATTATTCAGAGAGCTGTAATATCATGAATGTAATGGATTCTGTGTCCTGTCGGAGGAAGAGAAAGCCCATTTAAGATGCACATAGTGATTCACACACATAGAAGAACACATAAAAAACAAAGCATTTAACGTGTTCCTTTAGTTACGATGGTATTTGAGAAACTAGTAAATTAAACGATTTAAAGATGAAGTTTATGATGTTCTACTTTAATGACAAAATAAACTATGTGATTAAAGTGGAAATGTCGAGATTAAAGTTGACATTTCGAGCTTTTTCTCACTGTGTCCCTATTTTCTTTTTTCTCTGTACCCTAATAAGCTTTTATATGACACTCAGATGGTAGATTACAACTCACCTTTTCACGGCGACTCTAATATCTGACAACTTCTTTATTATTTTGGGCATTGTGCGACTTTGTGAACTTTAGCTTTCGAGTTTCTCCGACACTCTATGTCACTCGATCAACTTCCTTTTGTTGCTTATACCACTGTTTAAACCAACAAATAGTACATTTTTCCTTGCCTCCACTTTATATTCGCTGAATTTCTTCTATTTTCCCATGTTCTTTTGCCATTGCCTTTTCACAGAACGCTGTGCTTAAGTGCTATTTATATTGATTTGCATATTCAAAGAGGCGTGATTCTTGGAGGATGTGGGGAGTGGCACCAGGTGCGTGCACGAGTGTTACTTTTCACGCTGACCAAGATTTATGGAGCAGAAGAACGTGAAAGTTGGCGACGAACGCACAGATTTATGCATCTGGATTTTTTTGTGCGTACGCACATTTCCGCTTTTATCCGTACGCCATGTTTTAGTGTGAATTCTATGCATGGCGTTATGCATGAGGCCCCTGGTCTTTTCCTAGATGTTCAATGGCAAACTGTAGTTTTGCTCTAATATTCATTTTGGACACTAATGGTATTTTCCTGGCACACCTCACATACCGGTCACATTTGTCTTCCTGACTGTAGAAGCATGCACTTTGACACCATCTTTTACGAAATGTTTTGGCAGATATCATGATGAAATGTTGGGATTCTTGGAGACTTCTTTTAGTATTTGGTGGTCAGCTCTAAGGCTAAATTTGCCGGGCCATCCAGTCTTGGAGAAATTAACAGTTGTATGAAATCTACACCACTTGCAGATGATTTTCCTTATGGTGGAATGATTTATGTCAAATAATTTACCAGACTCACACCAGGGCATTCTAGGTATCCACAACCTTATTTCCGAGGGTCTTAGAGAGCTCTTATAATCCTCGGCATGATGACACCAGACACATCAATAGCAAAGAGAACACCAGACCCTAAATATCTGTGTTTTAAATAAGAAAGGGTCCACCTCCAAACTTCTTAAGGAGGTTCTAATCATTGGCACCTCATCTGGAACACCTGATTCTCATTTAATGTAGAAGTGATAAGTGTAGAGGTGTACTTACTTTTTCTGTGTAACAAATCTGTAATTTTGTTCATTTAGAGTATGAGAATGAACACAGTATGTCAATTTCATGTGTTTTTGTTCAAGTACAGTTATCACTTTAATTGGTAGGCACTGTTTGCATGAAGATCTAACGCAGGGGTTTCCAACCTGGGTGCCCACCAGCGATGGTCAAGTATTGATTTCTGTGTGATTGACATTTTTGTTAGTGGCAGACAAGTGGAATGAAATTGAGTGCAACACATGCTGCTTACACTCAGCCTATCTGTCCTGCTTGTGGCCCCGGCATTAGCGCAGCAATGTTCACTGTGTGGCGCATCTGTTTTTGAACTGCAGTGCAGGTATTTATCGGGGCATAAAGCTTGTCGATTGTGTTTCATTGCTTAGTGGCACCCATTGCTTCACGGGGGTCTCCAATCTCCTCTGTCATTGATCGTGTGTCATTTCCTTGCACCGCTTGCTGCTTTATGGGGTACCTCAAATCCCATATCATTAATTCAGTGTATAAGCTTCACAGGGGACACATTAACAAGACTATTGAGATTTATAAAGGTAAATTGTTGAATTTATATTTAAATTTAATGTACTGAGTTAAAAGCTTATTTTTAGATCAGTTTTTTCACTTGTATGTGGTTCAATTTGTAGTTCAAAAATGAGATAGTTGACGTCTTCATCTTCAAATGCGAAATTACTTTTGTAGGGGGTCCAGACATGAATCAAACATTTTCATGGGGTACGGGGCATAGAAAAGGTTGGGAACCACTGATCTAATGCTCACCAGTTCTAATATGTTGAAAAATTTAGCAATTTCCATGTGTGTACTTATTGTTTTGCATGCCTTCAGGTTTGGTGAGGGGCTTAATATTCTACATTATGATGATGATGATGATTATTATCATCATTGTTATTATTATGCACTTTCTAACCTTTTAATTGTCTTACTTGAAGGGCTTAATAGATCTTTCCCATCTCTTTAATGCTTTTACTGGGATGATGCACATCCCTGTGTTTGTTAACTTACAAGGTGAAGTTATTAATGACGTCAAACAGCATTGCATAAAGTCACTTCTTACAGGAGGCCACTTGTAGGCCTTTGCCGCTCCCCTGACTGATTGGTTTGTTTGTATCAAAGACTAATGAGGAGTTGACAGATTTCCCACTCAGCCTTCATTTATAAAGATAAATGTTGCAAAAGCAGAAGTTCCTCTGATCCGCTGAAAGCCTCCACGGTATTCACGTGGGCGTATTCCCTTGTTTGTCTTTGCAACACTGACCTTGTAACATAATGCACTTCCAATACATGCTTTCCTTACATCAGTGTTTAATGATAACGTAACAGAAGCAATGCAGTAGTTAAAGGATTGTTCAGTTGGTTTAAAAATGACTTGCAGTTGATGCGAGATTAAAACTTGCTTTTGATTCTTTACTCAGTGGGAAGAGCAAATAAAAGTGTAAATGCATTAATGGTCACAACGTTTGCTTCTACAAAGGTACAAATCTGTGTGTGGCTTATCAGCCAGTAAATAAATGCAGCTATACAACAGTATCGGTCATTTAATTAAATAATACATACAGTATGTGAGCATACTGTACATACACTACAATACATACATACAATGAGGGTATTAACCCTACTTTCTTGTCTTTTCTTATAAGTCTCTCCCACTTTTGTTGTACCTTTGATTGTCTCATTTGTTATTATGTCCTTTCTTGTAACTCTACACATCCATCTCAACATTCTTATTTCTGCCACATCTAACTTTTTCTCCTGCGCTCTCTTTACTGTCCATATCTCAGCTCCCTACCTCAGTGCTGCTCTTACCAAAATCCTTAGAAGGCGGCATGGCTCTACCTGACTTTCAATTTTATTACTTGGCAGCAAATATACAAGCCATAAAAACCTGGACATTGACACAAACAGATGAACACACACAAGTGTGGTCCACAATAGCAATAAAATCCTGCTGCACTTCTTTATATTCCTTGCTTTGTGCCTCAGTAAATACAAGTTATTCTCAAGATACTAACAACCCAACTCTCCTTCATTCACTCAGAATATGGAACCAATGTAGGAAGCACTTGAAGATAGAGAAGCTTTTATCTGTGGCACCTCTGCACGATAACCACCTTTATAAATCCTCTCGAAGTTACACAGTTTTTAATGTTTGTAAAACGTACTGAATTAAATCACTTACAGATTTGTACATAGATAATGTCTTTACATCCTATGAACAATTACACTGCAAATTTAGCTTCCCATCAACATAATTTTCCACCATCTACAAATTAGAAATTTTGCTAAATGAAATCTTCCTCACCACCCACCTATTTCTATTCCAGAAGAAATACTGATCAGTCTTGAGGACTCAGACAGCATTTCTATAAATATAGAATAACATTTTAAAGTCCCTTCCTTTCAAAAATCCCAGAGTGCAGTGGGAAAAGGATCTCTTACTTAACATTTCAGAAAAGAAGTGGAAGGCAGCCATGTACAGAATTCATTCTAGTTCCGTATGTGCAAAGCATTCAATTATTCACCTTAAAATCTTTTATTGAGCATCTCATTTAAAATTGTCCAAAATGTTTTCAGGGCTAAGATCCAAGCTGCGAACATTACAATCGAGCTCTAGCCTCACTGGGCCACATGTTTTGGGTGTGTACCAAATTAACATCATTTTGGACAAAAATGTGTAAGTGCCTTTCAGACAGCCTTTTTGTCACAATCCCCCCTAACCCATTAACAGTGGTGTTTGGTGGACTTCCTGAGGGGCTTAAAGTGGAGAAGGACAAACAAACTGTAATGGCCTTTAATTCACTATTGGCATGTACTGTAGATTTATCTTACTCAATTGGAAGAATCCTAACTCACCTCTTTTAAGTCAGTGTTATATACTATTTGAAATTGGAAAATATCAAATTCTTACTTAGGGGATCTGTTCAAAACTTTTTAAAAAGCCTGGCAGAACCTAACCAATATTTTAGAATAAGCTTTTATATCAGAGAAAAAGATTTTCTTCCCTTTTTTCTGCTCTTAAAGTTTTACTCTGGCTGTTGGCCTTGCTCTCTTTCTCATGGGTGGGGGTTAAATTGAATTTAGTTTTGATAAGTTTGACTTAATTGCATGGAACGTTACATGCTTTTAACAAATGCAATAAAAGACCACTGACTGGTCACCATTTATGGAAGGAAAAGCATTCTCCAGTGCAGCAGGTACAGAAGAGCTACTTCCCATTGTGCTTGTTGTGCTACTCACCTGTATGCATCTAAATGTGTTTTGTGAAGTTTGAATGTTGTATGCATGCATAAAAAGGAAATTATTTAACGGCTGCACCAGTTTTTCAGTAAATCCCATGGCCGGTGGCATTACTGTCATAGTAAAAAATTCATAGCCGTGTAAAAATCAAAACCTAACTAACCTAGCTGGCAGCCTTTCATTAACGTTTATTACTTAAACTTGATCTGTCCGGTAAGGTGGAGTGCATTACGCAGTAAAATTAATAAGAAGGTGCTTAACATAGTGGATTAGGTAAAGAATACATCTGAGTTCAAAATATTACAGGACAGTGGGAGACACGAAAGCACAATGCAGTAATGCGAGGCTATAGACACACACATACATGTGTACCCATGCGTTTATTTACTTGTTTTTTCTACTGAGCTAGTTTTACAAATGCTGTTTGGTACAAGAGATGCTCTGATTGCTGTGGATTGCTTATAATCAAACCTCTCTCGAATGAACATTGAGCTAAACACTTTCAGTGTTGTTTTAACATTTGCATTGTTTTCATTCAATGATAAAAAGACTGCTACCAGTTCTGAAAACTGTTGGCTTTCAACATCACATTAATGTAACGTAACAAGAATTTTTCTTTTTCTCTGGTATGATTGTGTAGTAAAGCATAATATGTTATTTTTTAGTTCCCCAAAATTAGTTGATCCCTGTAAATAGTTAATAGTATACTGACACTATAATCACTATAAATACAACTCACAACCTGCATGCACCACGTTTTTTGGCTCTAGTGCCAGAAGCGCAGTGGACACTGTGGGGGTAGGTGGTGGTTTTAGTTCTCTCCTGATTTTTATTTCATTCATTTTGTATTAATAATTTGTAATTGATTCAATTTATTATTTAATATCATTTATAGGCATAGGGGAAAATCTGCAAATGTGATGCCCTGTCCTTTTTTTCCTTTTGTTTTGGAAAGGTATGCCATATATATATATTTTTTTTGCTAAGAATATATAATTATAAAATTTGAATTTTTTTTTTGTATAAAGCTATGTATATTGTAAATAGTTCTCTCTAGGAATTTTGAGTCATTTTTTTGAAAATACTTTTATATGCAATGTGTTTGTGTGAATAAAAGGGGAGAAGCCGCTAATGTGACGCCCTGTCCTTTTTATTTTTTCCTTTTGTTTTGGAAAGTTTCTTGGAGAGGAAAATAAAAGCTTCTGTTTGACCTTAAATTCAATAAAAAAAATAAATAAAGCACTCACTTAGAGCATCTGTTCAAAACTTTTTTTGTTTTTAAATATGGCAAATTTTAATTACTAAAACTTTAGAATAAGTATTTATACTGGGGAAAAGGACATTTTTTAAATGATTTTTGCCCAAGCTGTTGGATCTCCTTTCTTTCGCTATGGATGGGGGATTAATTCTGTTTTGTTGCTTTCCTTTTTTAACTTTCTGATATTTTCTTCTTTTCATTTTTGTTTTTGTGGTGTTTCAATGAACTCATTTGTTGTGTAAGTTTGACTTGATTATGTGCAATGTTATTTTCTTTAAAAAAAAAAAAAAAACAAAAAAAGAACCAAATCCAAACTGACCAATCAGATTGCTCGGAGGGACCAAACGTGAATTTCCCCTTGTGATTAATAAAGTATCTCTATCTATCTATCTATCTATCTATCTATCTATCTATCTATCTATCTATCTATCTATCTATCTATCTAACACACCACACATACACACATACGCACACAGACTGTAACATTTTATTATATAGCAAAATAAGACCAAAAATGACTTTTGTTAAATTCCTTTTACAGTGCATATAGGTAGCCCCTGTTCTGAGTGTTACTTGTGCTTTGTTGGTCCTAATAATTTTTCTTTTAAAAAGCCTTTCTTGAGGTCTTGATGGTAACTGATTAATGTGTCATCATGACTGCAAATCGCGTCCTTGTCTCTATTAGAACATCAGGTAATGCCAGCGCTTCATCATTGTTTCTGTAGTTGAGTGGGCGTTTGCTTCAGGTTGGGTCTTTTACAGAGGGCGATGTAACTGACTGGCTCGTTCACACCATGCAGCAGGATCACTCAGGCATGTACTTGTCAGAAGTGCCTACAACCATCCGCCTGACATCTCCCAATTAATTATAGAGGACAAACTGGAGAACAAGTGAGCCGCATTTCTGAAAACAGCTCACTGACGTCACTGGCATTCCAAAAGGCCAAGGAAGAAAGCCCAGGCAAAGGAGTGACTAACACGAGCAAATCAAACGAAAGAGCATGTCCACTGAGCTGTAGGTATTCAGAACATTTCAAGTACTGCTTGCTACTTGTATTGATTTAAAATAATGCTTTTTCTTTTGTTTTTTTGTGTTTTGAGAGGGTGCGAGTCATCGTTGGCTTTCAGGGCTTTTTGTATTTGTATTGTGTGTGAGTCTCAGCAGGGCTGCTGCTCAGATGGGATGAAGAGGAGGAAGGTGAGCTGAAGTCAGACATAGTGAGCCTTTTATTAAGAAGCAACATAGTGAGAAACAGATTGGATAACTTCTACTTTTTCTGCCTGTGCAATGTAAGTGAGTGAGTGAGTGAGTGAAGGGCAAGGTCACTGGACCACATGCTGCCCAATTCAATGACTCACTGTTTGACCCTGATCGTCACTTAGAAACTATAAATATTCAATTTTGGTCATATTGTCACTAGTAAGAGGCTAAAAGTAGGCCTTTTACAACCTTTTCAAACTTAGTTTTTAACATGTTCAAAATGCTGCGGATTAAGACAATTAGATAGATAGATAGATAGATAGATAGATAGATAGATAGATAGATAGATAGATAGATAGATAGATACTTTATTAGTGATCTTTATGTAGACAACTTAAGCTTATGGGCATCTTATGGACAATTACATTCCAAACTTTCACTTTTTTTCCTATATACAAATCAGACATTTTGTTAAAAGAAACATACAGAACCCACTTTCCACAACTTATACCTGTATCAACTGTATCTCAGAGGCTATGCTGGTCTGTCTTAGAATTAGACAGCATTTCAACAATATATAAAACATTTTCAAAGAAACCACAGTGGCAGGTGGCTGGCGTCCATGCCCAGCCGGGTTGCCCCTGCACACTATGTTCAGGGGGAGCAGCCCTGGACGCTAGATGGACACCTCCCTGGGGTGGAGTAGTGCCTCGGTTTCCCACAGGGCTCCCTGGGAATTGGAGTTGGGTGCAGCCCTGTTGGGTCCCGCAGGCACCGCCAGGGGGTGCTGTGTTTGGGACTCCTGAGCCCATGTGGGCAGCCGGAACTCGGTGATCAAGCACCTGGAGCACTTCTGGGTGAACTATAAAAGGAGCCAGCAACCACCACTCAGCGGCTGGAGTCGGGTGGAGGAGGACAAGGTTGCCTGGGAGGAGTGGTGGTGCCAGAGAGAGAAGGAGAAAGTGCTTGGTGACAGTTGTGTGTTAGGGACTGTGTATTGTCTGTGGGGTTCACGGGGAAGACGTGTCCACACTGGTGCAGAAAAAATAAATATTCGATTTTATTTTACACGTGCCTCAGTGTCAATCTGTGTCGGGTTGGTGCTATATAGCGCCTTTATTCACACTGGCATAGTTGTCAGGATTCCGGTCCGTCTTTTTGGGCCGGGACCTGCATAAAATTTATCTGACGACTCGGCACATCAACACGCTGGCCAGCATCACGGGTTGCAGCAGGAGGTAGGTGACGGGCCCAGGGGTAATAGGCCCAGGGAATGTTACTCTGCTTTTTTGTCTGCCTACCTCCTAGACGCCGAGGGGTGGGATACCCGTTGGTGGCCGGAGGCGGCGGAGTGAGCTCTGGGGAGAGCGAGGCCGACCTGAGTGTTTTCTTTGGCCTCGGACATTCCCTGAAGGACGAAGGCCTGGACAATCTTCACGGCACTGTGTTTCCCGTGGAGGAGCAGGGAAGCCTCCCCTTGACGGGTAAGGGGGTGGAGGACGTGTGTCGATCATCCGTCGATACAAGCACAGAGACGGGGATGGTGAATTTCCACCCCAATCCCGAGAGACACCCGGAGGGGCCGCTGAGAGGAATGCAGGGCTTGGGTGGCTTGTGGTCGGCGGGAGAGGACCAGGGGAGCCCAGAGAAACTGACCTGTTTCAGGCTGCACTGGACTTAGAGGGCATCGTCCTACCCCTGCAATCCCTTTTTCAGGTTTCAGGCCCTGCAAGTAGTGAAGGAAGGGCTGGAGAAGAAGCTTGGCGCGCCGATAGGAGTTGTGGACTGGGTGAGGCGACACGGGGCTGATTCCTCCAGCCTGACCGAAGCAACGGTACAGGTAAGCGAGGTCTGTGCCGCAAATGAAAGGGAAGGGCGGAGCTCAGCGGCAGCGTGGCAGAGCAGCATGCAGGGAGGCAGCGGATTGACATCGGCTGCCAAACAGCCTTGCCGCTGAGAGATGGGCAATGTGGCAGGCGGCTGGCGTCCATGCCCAGCCGGGTCACCCTTGCACACTATATTCAGGGGGAGCAGCCCTGGACACTGCAATACCTCCCCCTGGATACTAGATGGCCGGCCCCCTGGAGTTGGGTGCAGCCCTGTTGGATCCCGCAGGCACCGCCAGGGTGTGCTGTGTTTGGGACTCCTGAGCCCATGTGGGCAACATATACATCACACTCGGAACTCGGTGATCAAGCACCTGGGGCACTTCCGGGTGAACTAAAAAGGACCCAGCGACCACCACTCAGCGGCCAGAGTCGGGAGGAGGAGGAGGACAAGGTTGTCTGGGAGGAGTGGTGGTGCCAGAGAGAGAAGGAGAAAGTGCTTGGTGTCTGTTGTGTGTTAGGGACTATGTATTGTCTGTGGAGTTCACGGGGAAGATGTGTCCCACAGGTGAAGAAAAAAATAAATATTCTATTTTATTTTACACGTGCCTCCGTGTCAATCTGTGTCGGGTCAGGCGCTATATAGTGCCTTTATTCACACTACCCTTCAATAATCCTTGGAAATGGTGAGAAAGAGACACTTCAATTAACATCTCAGTAGTAGTAGGGTGTTGTACCGTGTTAGCCATTATGGATGCAATTAGCGGTAAAGCAAAATGACTTCTGTTATTGGCTAACTAAAAAGATTACAATATGCAAGCCTAAAAGAATTCCTGAAGAAGGGGCGTGAGTTGCCTTGAAAGCTTGCATATTGTAATCTTTTAAGTTAACCAATAAAAGGAATTAACATTCCTACTGTTCAAAGGTTGGTCTTTGAAAGTTCATGAGACTTAAAAGAGGTCCTCACTTATTGTTGTGCCCCACCTGCTGTTACTGTTATTTGTTGATCTGCGCTCCCCCTTTGTCTTGTCTTTTAATAACACACCTGTTAGTCACGTACCACACTCACAGCGGTGTTATGAATGTCCATGAAGTTCAGGCAAAGCAGAGTAGGTCCCATAATGAACATTTAAATACGATGCACCCCTTGTGTCTCACGTAGGCACCTCTCTATCTCTTGGTTCAGTGATGTCCAAAATGTATCATTAAGGTATATAAACCACTCAGCCTGGTTATTAGTGGCTAGCAGCAATCTGAACCTCTATCTACATGCATCTCTTGTCACAATCCAATTCTGGAAATCATTCGCTGTTGTGACACCACCAGGGGGCGTGCAGCCACCCTAACCCGGACACGGACAGTCAGGACACAGGTTCGACTCAACACCCATATTTATTTACAGCAAAAGTACACAAATCACCAACACTGCATCACACCAATACTCAGTCCCTTCTTGCCGCCAGTCCATCTGCCTCCACTCCTCCTCAGGCTTTGTCTCCTTTATCTTGATTCTGGCCCCGGAATGGTGGGACTGGCCCCTGTTTATAGGGCACCTGGTTTAATGAGCTTCTTTCGGCCACACTTTCGGGTGTGGCGGAAGCATGACCAAATAAGGCCCTGGAAAGGTCCATGTGTCCCCCTGGTGGTGGTCACGAGTTCCAACAGGGTTGAGCTCCCATGCTCATAACCTGTGGCCCCACTGGAAACCAAGGGGGATGCCCTCTATCGGCCCAGGGGAGAAACTGTCCTGATAATACTCTCTTCCCCAGTCCTTCCACACTGGGCGTCCTGGCTGGTTAAGAATTCTGGCCACCCGTCACACTGTATAAGTGTCTTATTTCGTAAAGCTTTGTTGTTTGATTTATAATGTCTGTGGCTATGTAATGCTTTCTAAATCATTACTTCTTATTTAGTGTCTTTGGCTGTACACCTGTAAATATCTGTATGTTTCCTTTGTATATATTTCAGTTTACATCAAGGTGTGTCCAGTAAAAGCCTTCAAGAAAGCTCACCTTTGTCGTTTTTATGTGGATGTGCCAAGTTCTTTAAGCTTTGTCAATGAAGCTTCACCTAAAAGTCCTTAGGAGAAATAGCTTTAGAACAAAATGAGACCCAACTGAAATTAAAGGAGTCAAAATTGAGAAATTATTTTTTTTTAAAGCATGCTATATTTTGCGAGATCTCTTTCTAGTCTCCTCTGAATCTTTTTCAAGACTCCATATTTTTTACTTATTACTGGGCTGATGCCTTTATCCAAGGTGTCTTACAACATTTTAGCTATGACTGGTTACATTTCTTTTGTTTTTCCAGTTGCAGCTCAGCAGGCAGATGAGGTGACTTTCTGGTAGCCACATGGTGTCAGTAGTGGGATTTGAACCCACAACCTCAGGATTTGATGTCCACAGCCTTAATCATGCCTTAATAATGCCACACTGCCTGCCTTTTCTTCCATAAGTTTTAATCTAAAGCAATATAAGAGCAACTAATGCTATTAATCAGAATTAAAGTTTTGTAATCGTACTAAAGTGTTTCATTACCACAAAACAACTTTGCATACATTTCATCATATATTACTGAGAAGACAATGCAAAGCACTATTTGGAAAATATGAGCCCATTGAGTGACTGTGCTGAGATTCGAGAGGTGGCACTTATGAAACTACCGGGGTATTTTGCCCCAGGAACAAAATCTGAGAAGCATGAGACAAAAGAACATGACTCCATTTTATTTCTTTCTGATTGACACGTTTATGCTATTAATTGTTCTATTATATTTAAAAAGTTAGATGGACTTTTTTTTGACTCCTGTCTCTTCTTCTTCTCTTTCTCTTCAGTGGGGGTTGAATTTTATTTTGTTTTTATTTTTCATCTTTTGTAGTTTCATTTTTTCTGTTTTCTCAATACTGAAATTGAAATTAATGGTGTCACGAACGGGCACACAGAGGGCAGCTTAAGTGCTCTAGTGATTGTAATTCCCCACCGCTCCATGTGTGTGGCGTTGTGTCCTCATGCCCTTTCTCTTCCTCCCTCTGCACTGACATCACTTCTGCTGTCTCTCCACCCAGACCCGCCTCTTTTTTCTCCAATTATGAAGATGTCTCTGCAATTATTGCATGTTGTTTCTTTGTTACTTCAGTTCAATTATACAAATTCAGCAGGGTGGTGTCCCAAGTCTATTCCGTGGTCTGTCTGATCTTTTTCAATGGTTGTATCTGTTATGTTGTTATTATTTGTTTGATTGAGTAGCATGCCATTTTAATATCCTACTTTTTGAAAAAGAGACTCAACACAAAAGATGCTGACGGAGAGGTGCGAACGGATTTAAGGTGGGCCGGGTTAAGAGTTTTTTCATAGGCTTTGGTGATTCTAGTGTTAATAATTACTGGGATTAAATATAAACTTACATTATCGCTTTGCACTGCCACCACAGAGCACCAGGTCACATTCCATTATATTATTGACCCACAAAATCTTTGCTGGCTCTTCCATGATAGCAGCCTCTTTATCTATTTTAATGAGTCCTATCCATCTATCTATCTATTATATGCACATTTCAATACTACTAGGGTGCCTGAAGAAGGGTCCTGAGTTGCCTCGAAAGCTTCCATATTGTAATCTTTTTAGTTAGCAAATAAAAGGTTAGCCAATCTCCCAGTCTTCAGTCATTACGTTTTAATGATAGCACTTTGACCCTGCTGACAGGAGTGGATCCCATCATGTTCCTTTTGTCCATCATTGCCAAGGTTTGATGTTTTGTGTATTGAGAAATATTCATCTGCGCTCCATTGTTGTGAAGATCTGTTTTTTGAGGATGTGCTGCCTTTCTATTAGTATGAATTAATCTGAACTTTCTCCTTGGACTCTTCTCCTTAAGAAGGTGTTTTTGCCCACAGGACTGCTACTCACTCAGTGTTTTTTGCTTATCAGTCCATTCTCTATAAACTCTAGACTCTGTAGTTTATGAAACTTCCAGGAGGACAGCTGGTGCAAAGATGCTGGAGCCAGTACATCTAAGCACCACCAATCATACCACAGCCAATATCACTTAGGTCATTTATCTCTCTTAATGTTTGGTGTGAAAACTACTAAATCTCTTGATTGGTGTTTGTCGCAGAAAATTTGCTGGTTTCACCAATGACCTGGTTCGCTAAATTTTTCACTGAAAATTCACTGTGTGGCCAGCTTAGGCAAATTTTTTTCCCCAGTGCTCCATGATGTATGATATCACAGAGCAGTAGCAGCTGAGTATGCTTTTATTTAGGTCAACCAAATTTTGCATGCAAGTATTAGGTACAAAACGTAGATTTTTAGCAACTTTTGGGCTATTTCCATTAACTGGAAGAGGTACTTTACCTTTTATTATATTCATGCAGCTGCAGAGTCCAAATTATTCAACTTTACTTTTATAATAATTGTTCAATGTGTTAATTTGATTAGATTTTTTGTTGATGGTTCTTTAATATACATAATCATTGTCTTGTCGTTTACTCTTCAAATCTCCATCTCCATATCTAAGTATACGATAAAGTCTAGGGGACTAAAGTCTAGGGGAGACCACTCCTGATTTTTTTTCAACAAGAACATCAATTTATTTCTTGAATAGCTCAAACTCACACAAGGAATGCCTCAATGGGCTTAACCAGGTCACATTTTTCGCTACAATAATCTGTCCAGCATATTTGTCAGACTCTTCCCGAGACATTTAAAAGACTATTGTACTGCTATAATCTACTCAAAGTTAGGTCACTTTCTCTTTCCCCATTGACTTCAAAGTGTTTTGTCGAAATTGCCAAAATTTCAGATTTCTGTGTTTTCACTGAACTCAAGACGAATTGAATTCAGTGGGGTTCCATCATTACTATTCACCATGTCTGGATGCTATATTCATTCAGTTGCAACCACATGAGTGAATGTTTGGAGGAGAAAGCTGATTGGCTGAAATATGGAGCTAGACTTAATAAAATGGCCACAGTGTGCACTGCAATAAAGGAACTAAGCAAAATTTCATTTTTGTAATTGTAACAATAAAAATAAGAATATTTCCTTAAATTTATAGTATATAGCATTTTCTTAGTACTCAAAGTGCTTTACATTGAGAGTGGGGAGCCACTTCAACCACCACTAATGTGTTACAGTATATCCACATGGATGATGCGATGGGAGCCATTTTACACCAGTACGTTCAGAATACATGAGCTATTAGGTGGTGAAAGGGTGAAAGATAGTTAGTCAATTAGAAACAGGGGATGGTTAGAGGCCAGAATGACTAGGTCATGGAGGGCAATTTAGCCAGGACCTCAGGATACACCCTGCTGTTTACGAAGGATGCCCAGGGATCTGTAACGACAACAGAGTGCCAGGACCTTGATTTTACATCTCATCTGTAGGACAGTGCCATTTTTACAGCATAGTGTCCCCATCACTTAACTGGGCTATTGCGATCCACACACAGACTACAGAGTAAGCGCCTCTGCCAGCCTCACCAACACCTTTTTTGGCAGCAACCCAAGCTTTTCCTAGATGCTCTCCCATCCAAGTACTTGCTTGTTCCAAACACACTTAGCTTCAAGTGAATTACCTGTTCTCAAGTGCAAGTGGTATGGCTGCTGCCATATTTCAAACCATGTTTGAACACGCCATGAGTCATGTTTCAAACCTCTGGGAAAAAGGAGCAAAGAAAGTTAATGAGGCTCAAATGATGCAAACACACACTAGAGGGTAAAACAATAAGAAGGACTGGTTAAGGTAATCAGTTTCAGGGATGCCCTTTAATTACTATGTGACCTTATCATGAAGGGTTTATGTCGTGTTCTCAAATAGATCATTATTCATTGCAAACAGTAAAAGACAGCTACAGGTCTGACAATTATAAATAAAATAATGGAGCCCATCACTTAAAAGCTCTCACAGTTCCCCCAATGTCACCGAATATCAGGAAGCGTGTGAATGCTAAAGCACTTTCAAGGAAAATCACCTGCTATGCACAATGAGATATTGACAACTTGTTACAAAAGCGAAACAAACAAAAAATGCTTTTTAAAAAATGTTGTAATGCAGTATACTATGAAAGATGGAAGACCAGTGAATTAATAAGAAGTGGAGTTCATAGATAGATAGATAGATAGATAGATAGATAGATAGATAGATATTTGTCCCCAGGAGAAAATCTGGCTTTTAACAGAAGCTCTTTAACTAAAAAAATACGGCAAAAGATAACAAAATGAATATACACACACACTATGGTCTGAACACACAGCAAACTGACTAAAAGGAAGAAAAATTTCAAATAATAGAACAGAAAGCATCTCACTTGGCAATCACAGTCACAGTGAGTAAATTTATACAGGTGTATTGCAATTGGTATGAAGGAGCCACCATTTTGTTTCTTGACACACGTCTGTTGAATGATTTGTTAGCTAAAAGTCTTCAATGTTTGTGTGTCAGAGAGAGAATGTGCAACATTGTTCATTTTGGCACTCAGTTTTGTTTTCATTCTCTCCTTTGCTATGACCTCCAGGGGGTCCACAGTGTGTCTAATAACTGATCCTGCCCTTTTAATTACTGTAGCTTGTTGGCCTCTCTTGAAGTGATGTTACCATCCCAGCACACCACAGCACAGAAAATCGCTTTGGCCATTACAGTGTTATAGAAAATGTGACGGATGTGACTTCCCATATTAAAGGAATGTAGTCTCCTATGGAAAAGAGCCTGCTCTGCCCATTCTTCTACAGTTCCTCTGTTTTTTATGAGAACAGTCCAACCTGTCATTGATGTGGACCCCCAAGTTCTTGTTGGAGAGCACCACCTCTACATTCATTCCCTGAGTAGTGACCAGACACACAGGCTGTTTGGTGTGGCACAAATCAATAACTAGTTGCATAGTTTTTCTGATGTTAAGATACAGACTATTCTTGAAGCTCTTTACCTGACTCCTCTCCTCTCCTCTGTCTCATTCCCTTTATCAATAAACCTCGTAAGTGCAGAGTCATCTGAGAATTTCTGCAAGTGACAATACCTGCTGTTTTATTTGTAGTTGGAGGTGTGCAGAGATTTAATTAGATTAAATAAATGTTGTTAATCCCAAGGGGAAATTTAGATGTATGTTCATGTAAAATAAAACAAAGTTAATCGTAATCCATTTGCTTTCTATCACATGACTGGAGACATACACAGCAAACTGAAATCACTCATGTCTAGTCTTATGTTGCTCCTGTGCCATCAATCTCCTTGTCAAAGAATGCAATCATGGGAAAGGTTAACGTTCTTTTGCACATGGATGAATTGGATGATGGCCAAAACTGGATCATCCTTATGACTTTAGTCACTTGGATTTGAATCTGACACAGTTCAAGTAACATTAAAGGAATACTCCAAGTAAAAATAATATTTTTAATATGATACTTGCCCCATGTCGGTTGTAGTGATGTCAAGGGAAATTGTTAATCTCATGCTTTTATACAGAATGGAGATAACAAATTTAAGTAGTTTGCAACGGGTGGACTCCATTCAAGTTCTAGACCTCTCAAAGATAATTAAAGCAAACAGGATGCAAATCTTGATACTGAACATCTCAGTAGATAGATAGATAGATAGATAGATAGATAGATAGATAGATAGATAGATAGATAGATAGATAGATAGATAGATAGATAGATAGATAGATAGATAGATACTTTATTAATCCCAGGGGGAAATTCACATATTCCAGCAGCAAAAATATTAAATTAAAGAGTAATAAAAAATGCAGATAAAAAAACAGACAATAACTTGAATAATGTTCAATGTTTACCCCCTCTGGTGGAATTGAAGAGTCGCATAGTTTGGGGGAGGAATGATCTTCTCAGTCTGTCAGTGGAGCAGGACAGTGACAGCAGTCTGTCACTGAAACTGCTCCTCTGTCTGGAGATGACACTGTTTAATGGATGTAGTGGATTCTCCATAATTGATAGGAGCCTGCTGAGTGCCCGTTGCTCTGCCACAGATGTCAAACCGTCCAGCTCCATGCCAACAATAGAGCCTGCCTTCCTCACCAGTTTGTCCAGGCGTGAGGCATCCTTCTTCTTAATGCTGCCTCCCCAGCACACCACTGCATAGAAGAGGGCACTCGCCACAGCCATCTGATAGAACATCTGCAGCATCTTACTGCAGATGTTGAAGGATGCCAGTCTTCTAAGGAAGTACAGGCGGCTCTGTCCTTTCTTGCACAGAGAATCAGTATTGGCAGTCCAGTCTAATTTATCATCCAGCTGCACTCCCAGGTATTTATAGGTCTGCACCCTCTGCACACAGTCACCTCTGATGATCACGGGGTCCATGAGGGGCCTGGGTCTCCTAAAATCCACCACCAGCTCCTTGGTTTTGCTTGTGTTCAGGTGTAGGTGGTTTAAGTCGCACCATTTAACAAAGTCCTTGATGAGGTTCCTATACTCCTCCTCCTGCCCACTCCTGATGCAGCCCACGATAGCAGTGTCGTCAGCAAACTTTTGCACGTGGCAGGACTCCGAGTTATATTGGAAGTCCGGTGTATATAGGCTGAACAGGACTGGAGAAAGTACAGTCCCCTGCGGTGCTCCTGTGTTGCTGACCACAATGTCAGATCTGCAATTCTCGAGACGCACATACTGAGGTCTGTTTGTAAGATAGTCCACGATCCATGCCACCAGGTATGAATCTACTCCCATCTCTGTCAGCTTGTCCCTAAGGAGCAGAGGTTGGATGGTGTTGAAGGCGCTAGAGAAGTCTAGAAACATAATTCTTACAGCACCACTGCCTCTTGCCAAGTGGGAGAGGAATCGATGTAGCATATAGATGATGGCATCTTCCGCTCCCACCTTCTCCTGGTATGCGAACTGCAGAGGGTCGAGGGCGTGTTGGACCTGTGGCCTCAGGTGGTGAAGCAGCAGCCGCTCCATGGTCTTCATCACATGTGATGTTAGAGCGACAGGCCGGAAGTCATTCAGCTCACCAGGATGTGATACCTTTGGGACTGGGGTGATGCAAGATGTTTTCCAAAGCCTCGGGACTTTCCCCTGTTCCAGGCTCAGGTTGAAGATGTGCTGTAGAGGACCCCCCAGCTCTGATGCACAGACCTTCAGCAGTCGTGGTGATACTCCATCTGGACCTGCTGCTTTGCTGGCACGAAGTTTCCTCAGCTCTCTGCTCACTTGCGCTGCTGTAATTGTGGGTGGGGATGTCTCTCCTATGTTGGTATCAGCAGAAGGATGTGTAGAGAGTGCAGTAATCTGAGGTGAGAGTGGGTTAGGGTGGTCAAACCTGTTAAAGAAGATGTTCATTTGGTTTGCTCTCTTCACGTTTCTCTCGATGGTGGCACCCTGCTTCGAGCTGCAGCCAGTGATGATCTTCATCCCATCTCACACTTCCTTCATGCTGTTGTTCTGCAACTTCTGCTCCAGCTTTCTCCTGTACTGCTCCTTCGCCGCCCTGAGCTGGACTCGGAGTTCCTTCTGCACGCGCTTGAGCTCATGCTGATCACCGTCTTTAAAGGCCTTTTTCTTCTGGTTCAAAAGGCCCTTGATGTCACTTGTAATCCATGGCTTGTTGTTAGCATAGCAGCAGTACCCAGTCCACTTCACCACTCATACATTAAAAAGGTTCTTCAGCCTCTAGCAACATATAAGTGTAAGATATTTGTTTAATAAAGACGCCTTTGTAGCACCCCTACAAGATGTGCCATTGTTGTATATAATTGTGGGTGTCCTATCAATCCTATGTTAGATAAAGCCTTTATAGTATACAATAGAATATCTAGCATATGGCTGATAACTTGTTAATCTAATATACAGTAAATATGTCCATATATGGGACATTAGATCATCCTGTATTATATTACATGGAGAGATACCTGATAGCGGAGCAACCTTAAGGAACTGCATACTAGAATAAACTCATTACCTGCTTAGAGCAGTTAGACAAAAATCAATATAACTGAAAAGCTTAACAGACTAAAAATGTTATATAAAGGTTTTCCGCTACACTGACCATAATCTGGTGTACCACAGCAAAGGGTCGAAACACTTAGAGAAATGAGAGAGTTCAGTGTGTGAGTTTTAAAAAATTTGCAGACCTTTCCGAAAAACAAGCTTTCACTTTCTCATTATGTACTATTCAGTGTAGATTATGGGCGAACACGACACATTTACCTTTTTTAAAATTATATCAGTAACACAATAAAATGGGCAGAAAGTAAGGGGGTTACAAGATTTAAGGAATCCACTGTAGACTCGATATTGGGACAACTTTATAATTTGATGACCAAACAAGTCTGATGAACTCTGTGTTCCATGTCGATTGCAATATCATATTTTTTTTGTCAGGTTCTTCTTTTATTTGTCACCTTTTTATATTGTCATATTCTTTGGTTGTAAAAAGACAGCAGCTACCTAAAAGATCATAATGCTTGGATAAAAACACATTTTCCCCCATCATATGTTTCCTCAGTTACCAAATCTTTCATTTTATTTTACAGTTGTACTTTCCAGTTTTCTCTTTCCTTTTTGTCTCAATGTCTAATATTTTTGAAGATCTCTTTATTTTCAGTCGACTTTGCGTTTCTGGCTCATTTCTCCACAATACACACCGCACTTCTTTAAATTTAGGCTCAGTAGATATCTCACAAAACCATAGGCCTACTGTATGACCTACTTTTTCTGTCCCCCATTTATTTCTGTGTCATGACCAACAAGAGAGCTGGAGTGTCATATCAAACAATATTTTTGTAGAACAAAATAGTACAAAAGGACAGCAAACAGAACGAAAGGTCTTTCTTTGTGGGCTGAAAAGGGGAGTCAGTAGTGTCAGTAGTGATGGACGAAACACATAAATTGTTACATCTGTACCCAGAATTAAAAGGACAAAACATAAATCACAGCCTTTCTTTATTGATTTTATTTGATTGTTTGAGCACTAGTCTCTTGCAAGTGTCTTGCCTTTAACTGATTCTAGGTTTGGACGCTGTTGAATGTAACACACGCCTAGTGACCACGTAGTATCATATCGACCAGACGCATAAAAGGAGATTAAGAGGAGACATAATTGAAGTGTTTAAAATTATGAAGAGGATTAGTCCAGTGAATCAAGACTTTAAAATGAGTTCATCAAGAACACAGGGCACAGTTGGAAACTTGTTAAGGGTATTGTTGTACAAAGTTTTTCTTTACACAAAGAACCACAGACACATGAAATAACTTACCAAGTAGTGTGATAGACAGGAGGACTTTAGGGACCTTCAAAACTAGACTTGATGTTATTTAAAAGTGCTTGGCTGAGTGACCTGTTCTTGTCTAAATGTTTCTAAGGTCCAAGCGTCTCCCATGCAATAGAAATGCTCGAAAGGGAACTGCAAAGTGACCAACAGGAAAACATCAAAAATATACACAATAAGAATAACAAAAATAAAATAAAATAAAAAGCAAACAGCAAAAAATGAATTAATGTTCTACTCTTGATGCCCCACTGATTAGTAACACGCTGTCTACATACGCAAAGACCTTGAGTTGTTATCCCTTCAATCTTTGTGTCTTTTCGTATTCTGCATGTTAAAAGTTCAGTTGCAAAACACAATGAGTAAGGCAGGTAGGAGGCACCCACATCCAGTTCCAGTCTTAATTTCCATAATTTTTAATTTGCTGTACTGGTTTTGCTCTAGAACATAAGAATTGTGATAAACAAGAGGAGAGTTCATCAAGTCCACTAGTTTAGCTATTAGACATGTTCCTCCAATATCTCATCCAGATTCTTCTTAAAGGTTGGGAAGGTTTCTTCTTCAACTACATTTTTTCAGTAGTTGTCAAAACAATAATAAACAAGAAGAGTGATGTACATAATTTTTATCCACTGAAAGTACGTTCATGTGCCAAGTTGTCGAAGGCTTTCTCTAAATCTCAAGAAAGTCACAACCCGTTCCCTCTCTTTTTCTAGCTTTACAGAGGCTCTTATAGCACCAGATTGTGTACTCCTTTGATTACTGAAAATTACTTTATTAGTGACTCCTCTAATTCTACTTGTCAAAACTCTTGCTCATATTTTATGCTAACAGCATAATAATTTTAAAAATCTCCCATTCTTTATGTATTTCCACTATTTTCCTCATGATGACATTACCTTTTTTCTTCTGGTATTTCTTTAAATGCATTCACTATATTTGTCTTTAACTGGCTTTATCAATTCATATTTTGGTATAAAATTCTGTTGGAAGGCATTCAAAGCCTGACAGCTTTCCCAGTTTATTGTACTTGCCTTGTTCACCTTTACTGTTTTTTTTTTCATATTTTAGATGTTTGACTAGACATTTTTAATCTTTCTCATTCAACACCCTACTAGTTTTTTTTGCTCATTTTTATTGACAAGCAGTAATTCTTTATAACTCACTTATCTGTGACATCCATTATAGCTTTATAGATAGATAGATAGATCTTCATTAATCCCCAAGGGGAAATTTGGCAATTTTGATATGAATTTTGTAACTAATTCAGTTTTAGGTATAGTAATGTGTAGCCCTCCTTAGGACCCTTTTGCCGTCCTGAAACAAAATGATTATAAAATGCGGTACCGATCTCTATAGTGGCAGAAAAAAGGAAAAAAATTATTAAATGATCCACTGCGTGAGTGACCAACACTACTTTTCTACTTGCCATAGCAGCAAGTACAGAGCACACCAACAAAAGCAAATATAAGCATGGAAATAAAATTGTTATTGTAGACACTGAGAAATACATATAACAAATAAATTGGCTGTCAACAAAATCCCATGCAGCAGCACATCCCACACACTCACAAATTACAATACAAAACACTCAACAAAATAACTAATAATACAAATGTAACAATTATAGTAAAAAATTAACGGAGAATGAAAAATGTGGGTAACACTTTAGTTTAAGTACTACAAAAATGCCCCTCTTACTCTTTTACTATCATGTAACAAGACCTTAACAAATACTTGTTTGGGTCTTCATAACTTAACAAAGCATTGGTAAAGTGTTTACTCATTTCTGCAATGTGACCCACTAACACAACTTCATTTTGAAATGGTCTTGGGTGGCTTAGCTGAAACACTTTTCTCTTGATATTACATATTGTGGTCAATGGAAGTGATGGTGGTCCACAAGTTGAAATGTTGTGGCAACCGCCCGGTCATCCCCATTTAATCAAAGCAAGTTATAAATAAAATATGTTCTCAAAGGAGCCAAAACAAATGAAAAATAGGGGTTCCTTTAATTCAGGAAACTCTCTTGGCTAACAAAGCCTGCTTTACTTATTGTGGGAAGGACTTCCATCCTGTGGTGCACTCTGATATCGAGTGACGCCACCTTCCAGGTACCATTGGGTGTATAGCTGGGGGACTGGAAGGGGCGGAGTCAATTGCCCTCACTGAGTGACTTAGCAGTGTGGAAGGAATAGAAGAGGATAAAGTTAGCGGCAGAATCCCCTTTCGACCAGAGGTGGTAGTACATAATTTAGACAAGCCCGGAGGAGGATCCACTGACGTGGATTGCCATGTGTGACAATATTTAATATAAGACCTGTGAATCGATCATATTAACAAGTAATTTATAACCATCATGTCAATATGCCAAATTGGAAAGTGATGAATAACCGATCTACTAATGTTTTGTAACTGTTATAATGATTAAAAGAAGCCATTGCTACCAAAGTGTACCAAGAAGCAAGTGTTACCAAATAGTCCTTTAAATGTCTATCAGTAGAATTATTGTTTTCTTCATGTATATTATTGCAAGGGTTTCATTAAGTCGTACCTCAAATCCAGGGAAACATCTATTACCCATTGTCTCCTCATGCAGGTGCATCAGGCCCACTCTGAAATTTACCATGAAAAGGATCTTCCATCTTTTGTTCCACTAGGTGGTACAGTGGCAGTGCTGCTGCTTTGCTATCTTCTCTGTGTGGAGAGCGCTTTGAGTAGATAGATAGATAGATAGATAGATAGATAGATAGATAGATAGATAGATAGATAGATAGATAGATAGATAGATAGATAGATAGATAGATAGATACTTTATTAATCCCAAGGGGAAATTCACATAGTTTAAGTATAAAATGGAGTGAAATGTTTAAACATAGAGTAGTGAGAAAAGTGCCATGTACATGTAAAGAATTATTATTATCACTGCCACTTTCCCTCTTTTAGGTATGATCAGCCCCTCATTTTTTAGCTTTCTTTGGCCTTTTAAGTCTGGTGCTACTTCTCAGGTTGCCCACAAGCTTCAAACATTTTACTATTTACAGCAAAGATGAAAAGGTACATCCAGACAATGACACAAAACACACATGAAGACTGTTACAAACATTCACAATATGGGCTCACGGTTTACCATAATATTACATTGCCAAAAAATGTATATTTATTTCCTTTTTTCTAAAATTTACATTTTTTTTATAAACGTACAGCAACAGACATATAATAAATAATTATAATAAAAGCATTGAAAAGAGCCAAATTAAGCTAGTGGCATCAGAAAAGCATAAGGCATGGAGGCTACTATGACAGATTTAAACACGCACAGTAGGTACAGTGTCAATCAAAACTATTAAACACTATTAGGAAGGCTCCGCTTCTCCAATCGACTTCACAGTTAATATTAAACCTTTAATTGAGAGGAGGCTTTCTGCTGAACAGCAGGAATTCATTCGTTTAGCTCTGGATCCTACCTCTTTAGAGTCAACGCGGCCATTAATGCTTTAAACAGGATGGCTTGTGACAGGAGTGCGAAACAAAATAGGCCCCTATAGTCTCATCCTGCTGGTGAAACGAAACAGCCACAAACATATATTTGGGTTTGACTTAAAGCAGGCATAACTGGCTTCGAAATGAAACCAAACGCGTCATCTCCGGGGTTTTGTGGGCCGTTCTAGACTCCACGAACGAGCAATAGACACTCGCGAATCAAGTCTCACAGCACTTATCCCTTAAACACTATTAGGAAGGCTCCGCTTCTCCAATTGACTTCACAGTTAATATTAAGCCTTTAATTGAGAGGAGGCTTGCTGCTGAACAGCAGGAATGCGTTCGTTTAGCTCTGGATCCTACCTCTTTAGAGTCAACGCGGCCATTAATGCTTTAACCCCCTTGGAAATGCTCACATTTACTGCTATACAACCTTGAATCTCATTAGATTTAATTTACCTTTTGTGACACTTTTTAAAGTAAAAGTGAAATTTAATTGCAAACATAAAACACAAAATAAATGATGACATAAGTATTCAGCCCCTTTACAATGACACATCTAAATCATTAACATTCTCAGTCGCAGAATTAGTTCAATGGAGATCACCTGTCTGGAGTTTCAGCTGATAGAAGTCTAAATACACCTGATCTGGAAGGGCCAACTTGTGGTGAGTCAGTATGGAACTCCATTAAAAGGAGACTGAAAAGCACCAGTCAGGGGATGGAAACAAAACTATGAACCATAACAGGTCTCTTAAAGTTCATTTTGGGACTTTTTCCCTGCTAATTTTGGTGCAGTCAGCGATGGACATGCTGATGGGTTTCATTAGGACATTTCAACAATGGAAAAGTGACATCAGGACAACTGGAATCCTTGATGTTGGCTGACTACTATTGGACACTGAAAGGAGAAGCTTTAGATGTATCAAGTCAAGTTACAAGAGGTTTATTTGTCACGTGCAAAATCATACAGGAGTATAAAATGGAGTGAAATATTTATTTCTAACCGATTTCCAACTGTGCCTAAAAGAAAAATCTAATGCTATCCCATACCAAACATATAACACAGCAATAGTAAAAACAAAATGGAATCTAATACTTCTGTTTATTTCACAATCAGATAGAAGCTTTTTAACTCTGCAGAGACATCTGCTGAAATTCAGCAGCTTAAAAAGTTTATTTTTGGGATGACTGGAGTCATTGGATATCCTTAGAGAGCTGAGTAGACACCATCTCATGAGGATGTCATATAAAGCGGGAAGTGGAATCTCAATAGTGAGCTCAGCAAGGAACACAACCCTCTGTAAAGATTCCTGTACTTGGAAAGTACTGCTGTCATACCAGGCAGTGATCCACTCAGTGAGGTTGCTCTCACTGGCTCCATCATAAAAAGTTTTAGAATGTGAGGAGAGCGTCTAAACTTCCTCAGCTGCCTAAGGTGTTCAAGTCTCTGCTATGGTTTTACTGATAACAGAGTCTGTATGTGTGGTCCATGTCAAGTCCACAGCAATATGAACCATGAAGTATATAAAACTGCTTTTTCTCTCCACAATTTCCTGTGTTATAGTGGGTCTGCGGCTCTGAATGAATGGGCAGTTTTTTAAATTATCCATTTGGCCATGTCAGTCTCCGTGGGTGCGATCATGCAACGGCGGGCAGTTGATGAGGTAATTGGGGCGAGTCGCACCTGCACGTGAGGGTACAATCGTTCTCAATTGCTTAATCGGCTTCCTGCATTGCGAGATTGAGATGCTGAGCCGTATAAGTACAGGCCGGCACAGGAGAGACAAAGAAAAACAGAAAAGAGAGAGAATGAAAGAAAGGCTTGGAGAGTGAGAGTGTGGCATTGGGGCAGTGAAAGAGAGTGGATGAGCCAGCCAGCTGAAAGAGAGAGGTCAGCACGGTCAGGGGTCCCATGTTAGAGCGAATGATTGGCACTCGTGGGACAGGTTTGCGCCCACTTATTATGTAGAGGAGTGGGTTCAGTCGAGGTGGGATCTTTCCTACAGATCTTAGGGATGACTGCGTGTGTGAGAAGGAAGATGGGAGTACAACTGACCCCAACGGAGGCAGGCAAGACAGGGGTCGGTAGCATGAGGACCGCGGCAGCTGAAGTCTCTCCAGCTGAGCAAGTCATGGGTGAGCAGGAGAGACAAGAAAGGAGCTATACTTGGCTGATTTGCCCTAATGTCTGCTGAAGGTTTTTATTCTCGTGTTTTAGCCTTGTTTGAAACATTTGGGATTTTTACCTTCTTATGGATTATTTATTTATTGAACCTTGAAGCACTGCACTTTGGGCAGTGTTTTGATTTTTGGTTTGATTTTTATTGAATAAAAGTACTGTTGCTCTTTTCCACCATCCCCTTGCTCAGTCTGATTTGTCCCCATCATACCAGCTCATCCAGTTACTTTACCAATGGTGTTGGATTCGAGGGCTACCAAATCTGGAAGAGGGAGTGTGGAGCAGGTCACAAACCCTCCAAAAATTCACAACCATCTTCTAGGTCTTGCCCACATTCAAGTTCAAATAAATGGCCCTCCAACAATGCATGAGTTTGACCACTTCATCCAGGTAGTAGTTGTCATCCTCCCCTGAGATGCAGACAACCACCACTGTGTTATCCGTACAAAACTGCACAACAGAGTTAGAGCTGTACATAGCTGTGCAGTCACAAGTATAGAGGATATACAGTAAAGGACAAAGGACACACCCCTGAGGTACCCCTCTATTGAGTGTCATGGTGTTTGAAGTGATACTACCTGCACTTACCAACTGAGGTATCTTAGTTAGAAAATCCATGACTTGGTAGCAGATCCCAGGTCATGGTGCCTAGCAATCAGAATGTGGGGCACTATAGTGTTGAACTCTGAGATATTATCTATGAACAGCAGTGTCACATAGTGCCCCCACACACCGGGAAAAGGTGATTTAATGTGGTGTGCAGTACCCTACGATGGCGTCCGTATTCACCCAATTCAGGTGATAAGCAAACTATTGAGGATCTAAAGTGCTTGGTAGTGATAAAGAGATTATGGACTTTAACAAGCTACATTACAGATGGCAGGGCCACAGGTTGATAATCATTCAGTCAGTTGGTGTTGCTGGACTTGAGGAGAGGGATAATCATTGAACATAGAGGTAAATAATGGTGCAGGCTGGTCAGCATTCATCTTGGGAGGCCATCCAGTCCTGCTGCTTTCCAAATAAAAATTAGCAGCAAAACAGTTTTGGTCAATTAAACTAATACAATGTAGCAACATCACTAGGCGATTAAAAACACTAAATTCTTTAAAAGTTAATTTCATGTTTCTCCAAATTCCTATGAGATGGAGAAAGGTGTACCAGAGAAGTTTGTGAAGCTTGTCCAGGAGATGTATGAGGGAGTGAGGACTTGAGTTAAAAGCAGTGTTGGGCTCACAGACAAGATCCCATTTAGAGGAGGTCTGCATCAGGGATCTTCTTTATATCCTGACCTCTTTGATCCTGTTATGGATGTGTTGACTCGTGCGATAAAAGATCAATACCTACCAGTGTAGACTTTTTGTTGATGACATTGTTTTGTGTAACACCAGAACAGAGGAAGTGGAGTGGAAGTTGGAGGAATGGAGAAGGGCTTTGGAAGGTACTGGATTGAAGTTAAATAGCAAGAAGAAGAAGACAGAATATAAGAGGTTTAATGAGGATCAGGAGTCAGAAGTGTACATGAAAAGCTTTTGAAAATTGTGGATAAATTTAAATATCTAGGATCCGTGGTAGCCCAAGATGAAGAATTAGATACAGAGATAACCTAATAGAGTGCAGCATGGATGGAACAACTGGAAGAAGGTATCAGGAGTATTGAAGAATAAAGGCGAAGGTTAAAGGTAAGTTTTTTAAGACAGTAGTAAGACTAGAAATGACATATGGAGCTGAGACACGGGGAGTAAAAGAAGCGCAGGAGAAAAAGTTAGATGTAGCAGCAATGAGAATGTTGAGATGGATGTGTAGAGTTATGAAAAAGGACAGAATAAGAAATGAGACAATCAGACGTACAACAAAAGTGAGAGAGACATCTAAGAAAGAACAGGAAAGTATGTTGTAGTGGTATGGACACGTGATGAGGAGAGACAATGAATAGGTGGGCAAAACAGTGATGGGAATGGAAGTAGAGGGGAAGAGGAAGCATGGGAGGCCAAATCAGAGGTGGATGAACAAAGTAAAAGAAGATCTGAAGGAAAAGAGGAGGTGCAGGACCGAGATTTTTGAAGAAGGATGATCAAGCACATCAATCTTGCATAGAAGTGGCAAAATGATGAAGAGGAAGAAGAAGAAGAAGCATATAATCAGAAATGACACACATGTCTATTGCAATCATCCATACAAGCTATTTATCATAATCTTTCTATCACAAGCTGTCCACCATAATCATCAATAAATTTTCAGGAAGTAAAACTTTTGAAAAAATATCTTGTCCAGCGTGATGGGAAAATTGAGGATATATTAAAAAAAAAAACAAGTCAATTAAAATGAAGACAAAAGAAGTTTGTTTATTATTAGTAGCAACTGACTAGTAGTGAAGAGAGTGGCAGAGAACAAAACCTACAGCTACCCCACGCCTTGAATGAACCTCACCTTCCTGTTTTTGGAATGTGAGAAGGACACCGGAGTACCCAGAGATCATCCAACACTGAAACAGGGAAGACAGCTTAATGGCAATTAGATGTCAAAATCATCTCTTGGAAGTCTCTGTGCCACCATACTGTCCTCTTCAAATTTAGATTTTGAAAAAGTTTAAAATGAAGATAGCCTCATGCTTCTCTAGGGAACTCTACATGGAACACACTTCTTATTAGCATTTTTTTGTAAATAAATCTAGATGATACGTGCCAAAGCTGGAACTGGCCTGTTAAAGAATCATGCAACAGCATTCTTAAGGGTAACCATAACATTCATAGTGCTTGGTTGCCAGCAGTTGCGTCATCTGTACTTGGGAACTCAATCCCCAGAAGACTACAGTTCATAAAGATAAAATCATGTCTCTAGCCAGTGTTATTTTTGATTTGCTCTTCTGTAGTGAACTAATAAGCCATTCCTAATCGTATTTATGAGGTGAATTATGAAAAACAGATTTTACAGTAATGGATATCCTTATTTTGCTCCAAACATGAATAATCTAAGTTTTAATAATACTGCTGGCATCCATCCCTGTACTAGGGGTGCAAATGAAGGATGACAAAGAAAGTATAAAGAAAGGAAGTTCACGGATCAGCATAGCAAAGCACTTTGAAATTTAAGATGACTATGTGGTGTCTTTATGAGCTGTCTTATAATAATCACACCTTATGATTGGCTGGACACGTATTTTGGTTTCTTAGGCTTTTTATGTTTGGTTTTACTTAGTGATCAGACAAAAGTATTTGTCTCATAAACAAGAACCATCTGCTCCAAAACAGAAGCAAAGCTTTATAAATTTCAAATGTCAACATAAGCTAATCAGGAGCCCTCTCTCATTCTTTCTTCTGTAGCAGGCAATGCGTTTCTGAAAGTTACAAGTTGGTTTCCTCCTTCATCTCACTATATATATCTCTATTATAAAAAAAAAAAAAAACTTGTGACAAGACAAGACTTTTTCCTGGGGATGAGATGTGATCTTTTGAAGAGAGATCTTTTGAGGAGAGACAGAGACACCTTCACTTCCCACGAGATGGACAAGTCATGTCATACTTAAAACCTTCAGATGCAAGTCCCGTGATACACATGCAGAGCAGGTTAGAGATAATGGAAGTAGGAAAATTCAAAAGTCTCAAAAAATTAGAGTAAAGATCGCGTTAGTGCTAGCAAACTGAAATAACGGAACGGCGAAAAGAGATTGAATATTCAAGTGCTGTGCAGGCTTTTAAATGTTCGAAGCTCCGCACGAAATGCAGATCACGTGTGAGGGCAGCAGCAGCATGCTAACAGCGGCTCAAGCAAAGAGGAGTTAAAAAAATGTATTTGTTTACCATTGTATCACACATTAAGAGGGGTTTTGGAGAAGCAGCCACTGGCAGGGGGGGGACAGGGGTTGGCGAGCCAAGCGAGCAGGGGGAAAAGCCCCCTGATGTATATACAGTGCATTACTTTTTCCACATTTTGTTATGTTACAGCCTTATTCCAAAATGGATTAAATTAATTTTTTTCCTCAGAATTCTACACACAACACCCCATAATGACAACATGAAAAAAGTTTACTTAAGGTTTTGCAAATTTATTAAAAATAAAAAAACTGAGAAATCCCATGTCCATAAGTATTCACAGCCTTTGCTCAATACTTTGTCGATGCACCTTTGGCAGCAATTACAGCCTCAAGTCTTGTTGAATATGATGCCACAAGCTTGGCACACCTATCCTTGGCCAGTTTCGCCCATTCCTCTTTGCAGCACCTCTCAAGCTCCATCAGGTTGGATGGGAAGCGTCGGTGCACAGCCATTTTAAGATCTCTCCAGAGATGTTCAATTGAATTCAAGTCTGGGCTGTGGCTGGGCCACTCAAGGATATTCACAGAGTTGTCCTGAAGCCACTCCTTTGATATCTTGGCTGTGTGCTTAGGGTCGTTGTCCTGCTGAAAGATGAACCGTCGCCCCAGTCTGAGGTCAAGAGCGCTCTGGAGCAGGTTTTCATCCAGGATATCTCTGTACATTGCTGCAGTCATCTTTCCCTTTATCCTGACTAGTCTCCCAGTTCCTGCTGCTGAAAAACATCCCCACAGCATGATGCTGCCACCACCATGCTTCACTGTAGGGATGGTATTGGCCTGGTGATGAGTGGTGTCTGGTTTCCTCCAAACGTGATGCCTGGCATTCACACCAAAGAGTTCAATCTTTGACTCATCAGACCAGAGAATTTTCTTTCTCATGGTCTGAGAGTCCTTCAGGTGCCTTTTGGCAAACTCCAGGCGTGCTGCCATGTGCCTTTTACTAAGGAGTGGCTTCCGTCTGGCCACTCTACCATAAAGGCCTGATTGGTGGATTGCGGCAGACATGGTTGTCCTTCTGGAAGGTTCTCCTCTCTCCACAGAGGACCTCTGGAGCTCTAACAGAGTGACCATCAGGTTCTTGGTCACCTCCCTGACTAAGGCCTTTCTCCCCCAATCGCTCAGTTTAGATGGCCTGCCAGCTCTAGGAAGAGTCCTGGTGGTTTCAAACTTCTTCCACTTACGGATGATGGTGGCAACTGTGCTCATTGGGACCTTCAAAGCAGCAGAAATTTTTCTGTAACCTTCCCCAGATTTGTGCCCCGAGACAATCCTGTCTCGGAGGTCTACAGAGAATTCCTTTGACTTCATGCTTGGTTTGTGCTCTGACATGAACTGTCAACTGTGGGACCTTATATAGACAGGTGTGTGCCTTTCCAAATCATGTCCAATCAACTGAATTTACCACAGGTGGACTCCAATGAAGCTGCAGAAACATCTCAAGGATGATCAGGGGAAACAGGATGCACCTGAGCTCAATTTTGAGCTTCATGGCAAAGGCTGTGAATACTTATGTACATGTCACAGGTGTCTGGTCACACTTATAGGTAATCTAACTTAGACACCATTAAAATATCCGACTACGCCACCCAGTTTTATTAAGAGACTGGGAACTCCTGAAATTTACCATTAATAGCACACAGGTTTCTATAAATTGGGCGGTGAGTAAACACACAATGAAAGACACAGCAGTAATTTCTGGAAAAGGCAACAGTAAGTTCTATTGTACAAGACAATATAAGGTACATTAAAAAGATAAACGAACATAACAGAACCTAAACATATCAGGAATTAATTTCCTTTTTTGTAAAAGGAAAATACACAGTCCACACTCTAAAAGTCCGTAAAAACAAGAATTGGTGGATACAACCTTTAGTGGTGCAGAGTCCAGTTTGGGCACGGTGTTACCCCAACACTAAATTGTTCATGGATGCACTCTGTTCCCCGGCAGAAGTTTTGTCAAATTGTTGACTCCCTGTCAGCGTCTCTTCGTTGTTCTTTTTTCTTCCACCCTGGGCTCCTTGTGTTGCTGGGACCTAGGCACGCCTCATTCCTCGTCTGTCAGCTTTACTGGGTCCTTTCATGCAGATTCCCTCTCTCACTGAACCCACATCCGGCGTCTCCTTGTGCAGCTGTCTCTTCCTCCCTGGAAGTGTTGCCGCCCTTGTGCCTCACGTTGTGCCAGCCAGGTACCCTTGTCTGCCTGCGAGCCCCTGTGCCCTGTCCGAGTGTCTTGGCAGTGTTTCCTGTGGACTCTCCCTCCTGCCTTCTGCTGGCCAGCAGTTTATATTTACTTCACCCCTCTGTTGTCAGTCCTGGACAAACAGTCTAATCAATGGCACCTCTAAATTGCCTGGGTTTAACAATTAATAAAAACATAAGTTAACAAAATGTATGGTTACCAAACATTAATAAGTTCAGATATGCTGATTAGAAACCAATATTTCCAAGCCAGGTAAATACAGACATTCTTCTAAGGTCAGACTTCAAAGCAGTGATTCCCTTGCAGGATAGCAAATACCATTAATAGGTACAGATAGCCTTTTAACTTCTCACCCCCCAGTCCCCAACAGTGGGTGCCTAATGGAACCACCCAGTGCACAAAAAAAATGTAAAAGTGTCCCCCTCTGACATCCCCCCAGACTTAACCATTGTCAGTCCCGGACAATCAGTTTAATCTTCTTATTCTCTATAACGGGCTGGGGGTCTCCCCAAATTTTCCCTCCTCAATCGGCGCAACTCCACAGCTCCCCTCTCTGTGACATCCCTATTTTCTCTCGAGGCTGGGTTCCCCATTGTCCAAAACCCATATATGGGAAGTCCAGGTGGAGATGGTTTGGCCGTTGGGGTAGCTGAAGCACTTAGTGGAGACAAACAACAAGGCTTTAAAGCATTACGGTGCACATTTTTCTCTCTACCTCCCCCTTCTGGTCTCACTTTATACACCACCCCAGAATCCCCTACCTGGCCCAGCACCACATAGGGTTCTTGGTTCCACCAACCTGTCAGCTTCCCTTGTCCGTGTCTACCTCTATTTCTCAGCCATACCCTTTCTCCAGGAAGCAATGTAATAGCCTGAGCTTTCTTATGCCGAGCTGTATTATGTTGTACTGCCTTATCCATCCTCCCCTTAGCAGTTTGACTTGTATTGGGTAGATTCTGCAGATGTCCCTTCACCCATTCTTCCCTCGTGCCCCCTCTGGCAGGGACCCTCACACTATGGCAGAAGGCTGGTTGTACGTATCTGCTGAATCTATTTTCCCGGTGTGCCTTGGCATGTCGACACACAGCAGAGCTGTTAGACCCTGCTTCCTGCATACTGGGGGCTGCTTGAGACAGTACCACTGGTGACTCTGGAGCCTGAAAAACAGCTTGCCAACAAGCAGAGATTACATTCATTCCAATCAGCAATGGGCTTGTCTGGACCTCGTCTTTCACAATTACAACCCCTCTGGCTGGTAACTTCACAGTAGCCACCTCAAAATCCATGGTGGCATACCCTGTATAGGGGATATCCAACCCATTGGCAGCTTTCAGGGTAAGAAGAAACGGGGCCTGCCCAACTTCTATGTTATTTGCAAAATGCTGCTTGAAAAAGCTCTCTTGCATCAGGGTAACCTGGGATCCAGTGTCTAACAGTCCAGTTAAGGTTTTCCCTTCAATGGTGACCTGTACCACGGGACACTCACCAATAAGAGGGGATATGGCCTTTCGGGTTTCACTGTCCAACCCTGCTATCTGGCCCACAGCTGCAGGGTTCACAAGTTCAAAAGTAGGGCGCCCACTAGAGGATGGACAGTTCCGTGCCAAATGACCTGCTTGTCTGCACTGATTACAAATGGGCCTACCTTGTGAATCCCAGGCATAACGGCTGTTAGTGTGAGGCCTCCTATCTGGCTGAGAGTGTGCGAATGGCTGGGCAGCATCAACCTGTGGAACTGCTGGCCTCAGTTCCTTCAGCAGCTCCTGAGTCCATTCCTTCATCTGTGTTTTCAGGTCACCCAGAATCTCGGCCTTGAATGCTAGTCTCCAGTCTGCCTGTGAATGAGAGTTAGTTGCGGACAACTCACCAATAGCTCCGCAAGTTGCTTCCCTGTGTCCCATATAATTACATTTCCCTTCCAGCAGCAGGGCCTCTTGATGCACTTCCCCAAAAGTTTTATGTGGATTATGGCGCACAAATGTCCGTAGTGCTTGTCGCAGTCCACTGTCATGGAGGCCCAACAAGAGCTGATCTCGCAGCTGTATATCGGAGGGGGCTTGGGCTGGGCTACACTGTTGTAACCTGCAATGAAGTTCTCTCAATTTAAGGACAAAAGCCCTGAAAGGTTCATTAGTCCTTTGTGCACAACTGTAAAATTGGGACATCAGAGTAGCTAACGGGACTTGGTCACCGTAAAATCTATCTAGAACAAGAAAAATCTTTGTAACCCTGTCTCTTTCTTCCACACTCAACACACTGACTTCCCGTTTGGCATCCCCAGTCAATGCTCGCATCACAATACTGACCTTTTGAGACTCCCCATATTCAGCAGCTTCTAATAACCCCTGCATCTGTTCTTTCCACTCAACATATTTCAAATCACCTTTTTCCCCACTAAACTTGGCAATCCAAGGTGCACCGGCAAAAATAGGCATCATCATGATGATAATAAAAACACAGTAAAACTACCCCACAAAATCAATAACTAAATAAAAATGATTTTTAAAAAAATGCCTAGTACTTCCAAGTGTGTTACTCACAAGCCCAATCCTGCCGACTACTGCCAAAATTATGTCACAGGTGTCTGGTCACACTTATAGGTAATCTAACTTAGACACCATTAAAATATCCGACTACGCCACCTAGTTTTTATTAAGAGACTGGGAACTCCTGAAATTTACCAGCAATAGCACACAGGTTTCTTTAAATTGGGCGGTGAGTAAACACACAATGAAAGACACAGCAGTAATTTCTGGAAAAGGCAACAGTAAGTTCTATTGTACAAGACAATATAAGGTACATTAAAAAGATAAACGAACATAACAGAACCTAAACATATCAGGAATTAATTTCCTTTTTTGTAAAAGGAAAATACACAGTCCACACTCTAAAAGTCCGTAAAAACAAGAATTGGTGGATACAACCTTTAGTGGTGCAGAGTCCAGTTTGGGCACGGTGTTACCCCAACACTAAATTGTTCATGGATGCACTCTGTTCCCCGGCAGAAGTTTTGTCAAATTGTTGACTCCCTGTCAGCGTCTCTTCGTTGTTCCTTTTTCTTCCACCCTGGGCTCCTTGTGTTGCTGGGACCTAGGCACGCCTCATTCCTCGTCTGTCAGCTTTACTGGGTCCTTTCATGCAGATTCCCTCTCTCACTGAACCCACATCCGGCGTCTCCTTGTGCAGCTGTCTCTTCCTCCCTGGAAGTGTTGCCGCCCTTGTGCCTCACGTTGTGCCAGCCAGGTACCCTTGTCTGCCTGCGAGCCCCTGTGCCCTGTCCGAGTGTCTTGGCAGTGTTTCCTGTGGACTCTCCCTCCTGCCTTCTGCTGGCCAGCAGTTTATATTTACTTCACCCCTCTGTTGTCAGTCCTGGACAAACAGTCTAATCAATGGCACCTCTAAATTGCCTGGGTTTAACAATTAATAAAAACATAAGTTAACAAAATGTATGGTTACCAAACATTAATAAGTTCAGATATGCTGATTAGAAACCAATATTTCCAAGCCAGGTAAATACAAACATTCTCTAAGGTCAGACTTCAAAGCAGTGATTCCCTTGCAGGATAGCAAATACCATTAATAGGTACAGATAGCCTTTTAACTTCTCACCCCCCAGTCCCCAACAGTGGGTGCCTAATGGAACCACCCAGTGCACAAAAAAAATGTAAAAGTGTCCCCCTCTGACATACATGTGCTTTCTTGTTTTTTTTGTTTTAAATAAATTTGCAAAAACCTCAAGTAAACTTTTTACACGTTGTCATTATGGGGTGTTGTGTGTAGAATTCTGAGGAAAAATGAATTTAATCCATTTTGGAATAAGGCTGTAACATAACAAAATGTGGAAAAAGTGATGTGCTGGGAATACTTTCTGGATGCACTGTATGTGTATATATATATATTTATAAAGGGGCTTTGTCTCTGACGCTGATGTCCGAGGTTCGATCCCTGAGAGGGAAGCAGTAGAGTGTGTACGCCTGATGAGCCCAAATACTCTTTGCATTATTTGCCAGTAAACTATGCAACATTCCATGATCTGCTTCTCGCAACTGAAAGAGGGCACCGTGGTAGATGTTTGCCGAATGGCAGACAAACCACAAGCGTTACCTGGTAGGTAACCATCCACACAATTCAGGATCGTTGGGACTCAGACTACGAATGCAATGAATGTAATTACTCCGGACCTACAGGTAGTCAAATAAACGAACCACACGCTGTGGCGCAGCGTAAAGGGGCTTCGTCTCTGACGCTGACGTCCGAGGTTCGATCCCCGAGAGGGGAGCAGTAGAGTTTGTACGTGTTGCGTACTGTGTGTGTATGTGTCCAGTATTGTCAAGCTTGGGTCACAAAGTTGCACAGGAGAGCACAGAATGGTTTTCAAGGAGCAGAAGCTTTATTGCAGTTCTGGAAGCTGAAACACAAGACCCTTTCAAAAGCGGTCCGGTCACACAGGGAACAGCTGTCATGTTTGATGCCTCATCCTCGACTCCTGGTCAAAAGAACACAAAGTCTTTTTCTTCAAGTGGGTACAGCGGCTGAGAAGCAGCAACCGGAGCAGAGGGAGTCTGGGGAAAGAGAGGACAGGAGAGTGAGACCTTAGGATGGTCTCTGCTTGGTCTTTTAAATGTTTGAAGCCCCACGTGAGAAGCATGTTGTGCAGCAAGCCAGCAAGCCTGCAGCTGATCCCGCAAAGAGGAGGTGTAAGAGTGGGTTTGGTTCCCATTGAAATAATGTTTACGAGGGATTTCTGTAGAGTGGCCGCGTCCCCCTTGCAGTAGCAGTCACAATATATATATGTGATACAGTATCTGCCAAATAATGCAAAGAGTACACGACACATGTTTCACCCTTATTGGAGCTCTTCAGGTGTTTACATTTTTGCATCCCCTTATGGGGATCAAATCTAATGCCTCTCCAATAAGGAGAACACATGTTGTGTACTCTTTGTATTATTCGGCAGATATTGTATCACATATCTATGATCTGTTTCTCGCAACTGAGAGGACATGGTGGATGTTTGTTGACTGGCCGACGAACCACAAGTGTTAGCTGGTAGGTAACCACCTAATAATCAGATTGCGATTTAGACTTAAAAAGAAAGTTTATTTAATCTAATATGCAGTTTATATATTGTATATCTTATATATAAACGTCCACGCATGGAAATGTGTGTGTCTGTGTGTTACTATCTGGTGCTATATGGATGGGATTTTTCAAAATGACATCCAATTTTGCCACCATCCTCTTTTCAATAACATCTTATAAGTGTATCTAGAATTCTCCTTGTGATGGAGTAGACTTTTCTGATAAGTTTTTTCAGAGATTGAACTTGTTTTGATTTCAAGTTACTTCCCCAGGAAACTGTAGTGTAGATCACCACACTGGCTACTATGGACGGGTAGAATATTTCCAGCAGCTTTCTGCACACATCAAAAGACCGCAGTCTCCTTAGGTAGTCCAGTCCCTGACCCTGACCCTTCTTGTCCAGTGCCAGTGTCTGGTCAGACCAGTCCATTTTGTTGTTTATATGAACCCCCAGGTACTTGCAGCTCGGCACCACTTCCACGTCCGCCCCCTAAATGGTAACAGGTCTCAGAGGCTCTTTGGCCCACTGGAAGTCCATCACCAGCTCTTTTGTCTTGCTGATGTAGAGTTGCAGATTGTTCTGCCTGTGCCACAAGACAAAGTCCTCCACAAGCCTCCTTTACTCTGACTGGTCTCCTTTATTAATGCAGACTATGATGAAGGAATCATCTGAGTAAAAGAAGTGCCATTCTGCCATTCTGTAGATGGCAAGCACTGGTATTGTACTGGAAGTCTGTTGTGTTGAGAGTGAACAGAAAGGAACACAGGACTGTTCTCTAAGGTGCTCCAGTATTACACCCTAACATTTCTGACACACAGTCCCTCAGCCTCATACACTGCTGTCTGTTGGTCAGGTAGTCCATGATCCAGGAGATTGTTGGAACATCAAGATGCAAAGTTTTGAGCTTTTTCCCCAGTCGATGAGGCAGAATGGTGTTAAAGGCAACAGAAAAATCATAGAACATGATTATGACTGTGGTGCCAGCTTCATTTAAGTGCTAGTAGACTCTGTGGAGCAGAGCATCCTTTACACTTGTGTCTGATAGGCAAACCGCAGACGATCCAGATGTTCTGAAACCAGAGGTCAAGCTCTTTTAGGACCAATACGATATATATTGTAGTCAAGTAAGATACCACATAGGACCCAAAATAAATTTTAGGGTGCCAGCTGGGATGCTGTGTTTAATAAAAGAGTTAACTATAACAGAAATAGAGCTTGGTGGCACAAAACACATGAAACCAAAAGGCTGCAGTGCCTTCTCAACCAATGGGTCATGTCCAGAGCAAAGCTCCATCCTGGGCTGAGTTTACATCCAAATGAAATGCCACCTTCTGGAAACATCTCGAATATATGGTTATCCACCTAAAAGGGATGGAGTCAGTTAATCTCATTGGGCATCGTCTCAGTGCTGTGGGAACAGAATGAGATGATACCTTTAGCTTCTCTGAGCTTAAGACAAATGCAGGCTCCCTGTAACCATGTCACTGGTTAAGAACAATCAAAAAATGGGAGTTTTCATTTTGTGTTCCACGTATTCCACATATTGGTTTTGTAGGAGACAGAATAAATACTTTCTCTTATACTTCTGCCATAATAAGGACAAGCAAGCACTTCTGTTTGGTAATAATGTCCATGGTTTGTATAAATCATGAAAGGCGACAGTCCTTTTTCTAGAATATAATGGCTTGCTTAGGAATTTATAACGTCGCTTCCTCAACACCATTTAATTAAATTTCGGGTTATGGGAGCTGGAGGCTATACCAGCAACACCAGACACAAGGCAGGAGCCATCAAATGGCCCAAGCATATTCACATAAGGCCATATTAGAATTACAAGTTAGCCTAACACACACATGCACACGTCTCACTTGTGGAAGTGAACAAAAGAATGAAGGAGAAAAATCCATGCAGGCACAGGGAGAACATGCAACCAAAGGCAGAGACTCATCCAAAATGCCTGATTTGAAGCAGCAGTAGAAACCAAGGTGCCATCCCTGCCCTAAAGGTCAAAATCCATCCATCCATCCATCCATTGTCTCCCGCTTATCCGAGGTCGGGTCGCGGGGGCAGCAGCTTGAGCAGAGATGCCCAGACTTCCCTCTCCCCGGCCACTTCTTCTAGCTCTTCCGGGAGAATCCCAAGGCGTTCCCAGGCCAGTCGAGAGACGTAGTCCCTCCAGCGTGTCCTGGAACACCTCACCAGGGAGGCGTCCAGGAGGCATCCTGATCAGATGCCCGAGCCACCTCATCTGACTCCTCTCGATGCGGAGGAGCAGCGGCTCTACTCTGAGCCCCTCCCGGATGACTGAGCTTCTCACCCTATCTTTAAGGGAAAGCCCAGACACCCTGCGGAGGAAACTCATTTCAGCCGCTTGTATTCGCGATCTCGTTCTTTCGGTCACTACCCATAGCTCATGACCATAGGTGAGGGTAGGAACATAGATCGACTGGTAAATTGAGAGCTTCGCCTTGCGGCTCAGTTCCTTTTTCACCACGACAGACCGATGCAATGCCCGCATTACTGCGGATGCCGCACCGATCCGCCTGTCGATCTCACGCTCCATTCTTCCCTCACTCGTGAACAAGACCCCGAGATACTTGAACTCCTCCACTTGGGGCAGGATCTCGCTACCAACCCTGAGAGGGCACTCCACCCTTTTCCGGTTGAGGACCATGGTCTCGGATTTGGAGGTGCTGATTCTCATCCCAGCCGCTTCACACTCGGCTGCGAACCGATCCAGAGAGAGCTGAAGATCACGGCCTGATGAAGCAAACAGGACAACATCATCTGCAAAAAGCAGTGACCCAATTCTGAGCCCACCAAACCGGACCCCCTCAACACCCTGGCTGCGCCTAGAAATTCTGTCCATAAAAGTTATGAACAGAATCGGTGACAAAGGGCAGCCCTGGCGGAGTCCAACTCTCACTGGAAACAGGTTCGACTTACTGCCGGCAATGCGGACCAAGCTCTGGCACTGATCGTACAGGGACTGAACAGCCCTTATCAGGGGGGCCGGTACCCCATACTCTCGGAGTACCCCCCACAGGATTCCCCGAGGGACACGGTCGAATGCCTTTTCTAAGTCCACAAAACACATGTAGACTGGTTGGGCAAACTCCCATGCACCCTCCAGGACCCTGCTAAGGGTATAGAGCTGGTCCACTGTTCCGCGACCAGGACGAAAACCACACTGTTCCTCCTGAATCCGAGGCTCGACTATCCGACGGACCCTCCTCTCCAGGACCCCTGAATAGACTTTTCCAGGGAGGCTGAGGAGTGTGATCCCTCTGTAGTTGGAACACACCCTCTGATCCCCCTTCTTAAAGAGGGGGACCACCACCCCGGTCTGCCAATCCAGAGGCACTGTCCCTGATGTCCATGCGATGTTGCAGAGGCGTGTCAGCCAAGACAGTCCTACAACATCCAGAGCCTTGAGGAACTCCGGGCGTATCTCATCCACCCCCGGGGCCCTGCCACCAAGGAGTTTTTTGACCACCTCGGTGACCTCAGTCCCAGAGATGGGGGAGCCCACCTCTGAGTCCCCAGGCTCTGCTTCCTCATTGGAAGGCATGTTAATGGGATTGAGGAGGTCTTCGAAGTATTCCCCCCACCGACCCACAACGTCCCGAGTCGAGGTCAGCAGCGCACCATCCCCACCATATACAGTGTTGACACTGCACTGCTTCCCCTTCCTGAGACGCCGGATGGTGGACCAGAATTTCCTCGAAGCCGTCCGAAAGTCATTCTCCATGGCCTCCCCAAACTCCTCCCACGCCCGAGTTTTTGCCTCAGCAACCACCAAAGCTGCATTCCGCTTGGCCTGCCGGTACCTATCAGCTGCCTCCGGGGTCCCACAGGACAAAAGGGTCCCGTAGGACTCCTTCTTCAGCTTGACGGCATCCTTCACCGCCGGTGTCCACCAGCGGGTTCGGGGATTGCCGCCACGACAGGCACCGACCACCTTACGGCCACAGCTCCGGTCAGCTGCCTCAACAATAGAGGCACGGAACATGGCCCATTCGGACTCAATGTCCCCCACCTCCCTCGGGATGTGGTCGAAGTTCTGCCGGAGGTGGGAGTTGAAGCTACTTCTGACAGGGGGCTCTGCCAGACGTTCCCAGCAGACCCTCACAACACGTTTGGGCCTACCACGCCTGACCAGCATCCTCCCCCACCATCGAAGCCAACTCACCACCAGGTGGTGATCAGTTGACAGCTCCTCCCCTCTCTTCACCCGAGTGTCCAAGACATGTGGCCGCAAGTCCGACGACACGACCACAAAGTCGATCATCGAACTGAGGCCTAGGGTGTCCTGGTGCCAAGTGCACATATGAACACCCCTATGCTTGAACATGGTGTTCGTTATGGACAATCCGTGACGAGCACAGAAGTCCAATAACAAAACACCGCTCGGGTTCAGATCAGGGGGGCCATTCCTCCCAATCACGCCCTTCCAGGTCTCACTGTCATTGCCCACGTGAGCATTGAAGTCTCCCAGCAGAACGAGGGAGTCCCCAGAAGGTATGCCCTCTAGCACCCCCTCCAGGGACTCCAAAAAGGGTGGGTACTCCGAACTGCTGTTCGGTGCATACGCACAAACAACAGTTAGGACCCGTCCCCCCACCCGAAGGCGAAGGGAGGCTACCCTCTCGTCCACCGGGGTAAACCCCAATGTACAGGCTCCAAGTTGGGGGGCAATAAGTATACCCACACCTGCTCGGCGCCTCTCACCGGGGGCAACTCCAGAGTGGTAGAGAGTCCAGCCCCTCTCAAGGAGATTGGTTCCAGAGTCCAAGCTGTGCGTCGAGGTGAGCCCGACTATATCTAGCCGGAACCTCTCAACTTCGCGCACTAGCTCAGGCTCCTTCCCCT